>NC_142286.1:18691217-18991217 GCF_965620075.1 Prunus avium | reverse complement strand
TTCTAGCGATTGGATTTCACTCAAAACTCACCAAATGACTCCTCCCACCATATTATGATGTTGCCCAAGTTTTGGGCTCGATCCGAAATCAATAGGTGTGAGAAATTGGACAATTCAAGTTCAACGGCATTTCGTTCCTAATTGGATTGGTTGGTGTATTCCATACTTCTAGGGATAGAATTTCACTCAAAACTCACCAAATGACTCCTCCCACCATATTATGATGTTGCCCAAGTTTTGGGCTCGGTCCGAAATCAATAGGTGTGAGAAATTGGACAATTCAAGTTCAACGGCCGTTCCTTCCTAATTGGGGTGGTTGGTGTATTCCATACTTCTAGCGATTGGATTTCACTCAAAACTCACCAAATGACTCCTCCGACCATATTATGACGTTGCCCAAGTTTTGGGCTCGATCCGAAATCAATAGGTGTGAGAAATTAGACAATTCAAGTTCAATGGCAGTTCGTTCCTAATTGGGATGGTTGGTATATTCCATACTTCTAGCGATTGGATTTCACTCAAAACTCACCAAATGACTCCTCCTACCATATTATGATGTTGCCCAAGTTTTGGGCTCGATCCGAAATCAATAGGTGTTCCAAATTGGACAATTCAAGTTCAACGGCAGTTCGTTCCTAATTGGAGTGGTTGGTGTATTCCATACTTCTAGCGATTGGATTTCACCCAAAACTCACCAAATGACTCCTCCCACCGTAGTATGTTGTCGCACAAGTTTGGGGTTCGATCCGAAATTAATAGGTGTGAGAAATTGGACAATTCAAGTTCAACGGCAGTTCGTTCCTAATTGGAGTGGTTGGTGTATTCCATACTTCTAGCGATTGGATTTCACTCAAAACTCACCAAATGACTCCTCCCACCATATTTCGATGTTGCCCAAGTTTGGACTCGATCCGAAATCAATAGGTGTGAGAAATTGGACAATTCAAGTTCAACGGCAGTTCGTTCCTAATTGGAGTGGTTGGTGTATTCCATACTTCTAGCGATTGGATTTCACTCAAAACTCACCAAATGACTCCTCCCACCATATTATGATGTTGCCCATGTTTTGGGCTCGATCCGAAATCAATAGGTGTGAGAAATTGGACAATTCAAGTTCAACGGCTGTTCCTTCCTAATTGGGGTGGTTGGTGTATTCCATACTTCTAGCGATTGGATTTCACTCAAAACTCACCAAATGACTCCTCCCACCATATTATGATGTTGCCCAAGTTTTGGGCTCGATCCGAAATCAATAGGTGTGAGAAATTGGACAATTCAAGTTCAACGGCATTTCGTTCCTAATTGGATTGGTTGGTGTATTCCATACTTCTAGGGATAGAATTTCACTCAAAACTCACCAAATGACTCCTCCCACCATATTATGATGTTGCCCAAGTTTTGGGCTCGATCCGAAATCAATAGGTGTGAGAAATTGGACAATTCAAGTTCAACGGCTGTTCCTTCCTAATTGGGGTGGTTGGTGTATTCCATACTTCTAGCGATTGGATTTCACTCAAAACTCACCAAATGACGCCTCCCACCATATTATGATGTTGCCCAAGTTTTGGGCTCGATCCGAAATCAATAGGTGTGAGAAATTGGACAATTCAAGTTCAACGGCATTTCGTTCCTAATTGGTTTGGTTGGTGTATTCCATACTTCTAGGGATAGAATTTCACTCAAAACTCACCAAATGACTCCTCCCACCATATTATGACGTTTCCCAAGTTTTGGGCTCGATCCGAAATCAATAGGAGTTCCAAATTGGACTATTCAAGTTCAACGGCAGTTCGTTCCTAATTGGAGTGGTTGGTGTATTCCATACTTCTAGCGATTGGATTTCACTCAAAACTCACCAAAATGAATCCTCCCACCATATTATGATGTTGCCCAAGCTTTTGGCTCAATCCGAAATCAATAGGTGTGAGAAATTGGACAATTCAAGTTCAACGGCAGATCGTTCCTAATTTGAGTGGTTGGTGTATTCCATACTTCTAGCGATTGGATTTCACTCAAAACTCACCAAATGACTCCTTCCACCATATTATGATGTTGCCCAAGTTTTGGGCTCGATCTGAAATCAATAGGTGTTCCAAATTGGACAATTCAAGTTCAACGGCAGTTCGTTCCTAATTGGGGTGGTTGGTGTATCCCATACTTCTAGCGATTGGATTTCACTCAAAACTCACCAAAATGAATCCTCCCACCATATTATGATGTTGCCCAAGCTTTTGGCTCAATCCGAAATCAATAGGTGTGAGAAATTGGACAATTCAAATTCAACGGCAGTTCGTTCCTAATTGGAGTGGTTGGTGTATTCCATACTTCTAGCGATTGGATTTCACTCAAAACTCACCAAATGACTCCTCCGACCATATTATGACGTTGCCCAAGTTTTGGGCTCGATCCGAAATCAATAGGTGTGAGAAATTAGACAATTCAAGTTCAATGGCAGTTCGTTCCTAATTGGGATGGTTGGTATATTCCATACTTCTAGCGATTGGATTTCACTCAAAACTCACCAAATGACTCCTCCTACCATATTATGATGTTGCCCAAGTTTTGGGCTCGATCCGAAATCAATAGTTGTGAGAAATTAGACAATTCAAGTTCAATGGCAGTTCGTTCCTAATTGGGATGGTTGGTATATTCCATACTTCTAGCGATTGGATTTCATTCAAAACTCACCAAATGACTCCTCCTACCATATTATGATGTTGCCCAAGTTTTGGGCTTGATCCGAAATCAATAGGTGTTCCAAATTGGACAATTCAAGTTCAACGGCAGTTCGTTCCTAATTGGAGTGGTTGGTGTATTCCATACTTCTAGCGATTGGATTTCACCCAAAACTCACCAAATGACTCCTCCCACCGTAGTATGTTGTCGCACAAGTTTGGGGTTCGATCCGAAATTAATAGGTGTGAGAAATTGGACAATTCAAGTTCAACGGCAGTTCGTTCCTAATTGGAGTGGTCGGTGTATTCCATACTTCTAGCGATTGGATTTCACTCAAAACTCACCAAATGACTCCTCCCACCATATTACGAGGTTGCCCAAGTTTGGACTCGTTCCGAAATCAATAGGTGTGAGAAATTGGACAATTCAAGTTCAACGGCAGTTCGTTCCTAATTGGAGTGGTTGGTGTATTCCATACTTCTAGCGATTGGATTTCACTCAAAACTAACCAAATGGCTCCTCCCACCATATTATGATGTTGCCCAAGTTTTGGGCTCGATCCGAAATCAATAGGTGTTCCAAATTGGACAATTCAAGTTCAGCGGCAGTTCGTTCCAACTTGGAGTGGTTGGTGTATTACATACTTCTAGTGATTGGATTTCACTCAAAACTCACCAAATGACTCCTCCCACCATATTATGATGTTGCCCAAGTTTTGGGCTCGATCCGAAATCAATAGGTGTGAGAAATTGGACAATTCAAGTTCAACGGCTGTTCCTTCCTAATTGGGGTGGTTGGTGTATTCCATACTTCTAGCGATTGGATTTCACTCAAAACTCACCAAATGACTCCTCCCACCATATTATGATGTTGCCCAAGTTTTGGGCTCGATCCGAAATCAATAGGTGTGAGAAATTGGACAATTCAAGTTCAACGGCATTTCGTTCCTAATTGGATTGGTTGGTGTATTCCATACTTCTAGGGATAGAATTTCACTCAAAACTCACCAAATGACTCCTCCCACCATATTATGACGTTTCCCAAGTTTTGGGCTCGATCCGAAATCAGTAGGTGTTCCAAATTGGACAATTCAAGTTCAACGGCAGTTCGTTCCTAATTGGAGTGGTTGGTGTATCCCATACTTCTAGCGATTGGATTTCACTCAAAACTCACCAAAATGAATCCTCCCACCATATTATGATGTTGCCCAAGCTTTTGGCTCAATTCGAAATCAATAGGTGTGAGAAATTGGACAATTCAAGTTCAACGGCAGTTCGTTCCGAATTGGAGCGGTCGGTGTATTCCATACTTCTAGCGATTGGATTTCTCCCAGAACTCACCAAATGACTCCTCCCACCGTATTATGATGTTGCACAAGTTTGGGGTTCGATCCGAAATCAATAGGTGCTGGAAATTGGACAATTCAAGTTCAACGGCAGTTCGTTCCTAATTGGAGTGGTTGGTGTATTCCATACTTCTAGCGATTGGATTTCACTCAAAACTCACCAAATGACTACTCCCACCATATTATGATGTTGCCCAAGTTTTGGGCTCGATCCGAAATCAATAGGTGTGAGAAATTGGACAATTCAAGTTCAACGGCAGTTCGTTCCTAATTGGAGTGGTTGGTGTATTTCATACTTCTAGGGATTGGATTTCATTCAAAACTAACCAAATGACTCCTCCCAACATATTTTGATGTTGCCCAAGTTTGGGGTTCGATCCGAAATCAATAGGTTCGGGAAATTGGACAATTCAAGTTCAACGGCAGTTCGTTCCTAATTGGAGTGGTTGGTGTATTCCATACTTCTAGCGATTGGATTTCAGTCAAACCTCACCAAATGACTCCTCTCGCCATATTATGATGTTGCCCAAGTTTGGGGTTCGATCCGAAATCAATAGGTGCGGGAAATTGGACAATTCAAGTTCAACGGCAGTTCGTTCCTAATTGGAGTGGTTGGTGTATTCCATACTTCCAGCGATTGGATTTCACTCGAAACTCACCAAATGACTCCTCCCACCATATTATGATGTTGCACAAGTTTGGGGTTCCATCCGAAATCAATAGGTGTGTGAAATTGGACAATTCAAGTTCAATGGCAGTTCGTTCCTAATTGGAGTGGTTGGTGTATTCCATACTTCTAGCGACTGGATTGCACTCAAAATTCACCAAATGACTCCTCCCAGCATATTATGATGTTGCCCAAGTTTTAGGCTCTATCCGAAATCAATAGGTGTGAGAAATTGGACAATTCAAGTTCAACGGTAGTTCGTTCCTAATTGGAATGGTTGGTGTATTCCATACTTCTAGCAATTGGATTTCACTCAAAACTCACCAAATGACTCCTCCCACCATATTTTGATGTTGCCCAAGTTTGGGGTTCGATCCGAAATCAATAGGTGTGAGAAATTGGACAATTCAAGTTCAACGGCAGTTCGTTCCTAATTGGAGTGGTTGGTGTATTCCATACTTCTAGCGATTGGATTTCATTCAAAACTCACCAAATGACTCCTCCCACCATATTTTGATGTTGCCCAAGTTTGGGGTTCGATCCGAAATCAATAGGTTCGGGAAATTTGACAATTCAAGTTCAACGGCAGTTCGTTCCTAATTGGAGTGGTTGGTGTATTCCATACTTCTAGCGATTGGATTTCAGTCAAAACTCACCAAATGACTCCTCCCGCCATATTATGATGTTGCCCAAGTTTAGGGTTCGATCTGAAATCAATAGGTGCGGGAAATTGGACAATTAAAGTTCAAAGGCAGTTCGTTCCTAATTGGAGTGGTTGGTGTATTCCATACTTCTAGCGATTGGATTTCACTCAAAACTCACCAAATGACTCCTCCCACCATATTATGATGTTGCCCAAGTTATGGGCTCGATCCGAAATCAATAGGTGTGAGAAATTGGACAATTCAAGTTCAACGGTAGTTCGTTCCTAATTGGAGTGGTTGGTGTATTCCATACTTCTAGCGATTGAATTTCACTCAAAACTCACCAAATGACTCCTCCCACCATATTATGATGTTGCCCAAGTTTGGGGTTCGATCCGAAATCAATAGGTGCTGGAAATTGGACAATTCAAGTTCAACGGCAGTTCGTATTTAATTGGAGTGGTTGGAGTATTCCATACTTGTAGCGATTGGATTTCACTCAAAACTCACCAAATGACTCCACCCACCATATTATGATGTTGCCCAAGTTTTGGGCTCGATCCGAAATCAATAGGTGTGAGAAATTGGACAATTCAAGTTCAACGGCAGTTCGTTCCTAATTGGAGTGGTTGGTGTATTCCATACTTCTAGCGATTGGATTTCACTCAAAACTCACCATATGACTCCTCAATCCATATTATGATGTTGCCCAAGTTCTGGGCTCGATCCGAAACCAATAGGTGTTCGAATATGACAATTCAAGTTCAACGGCAGTTCGTTCCCAATTGGAGTGGTTGGTGTATTCCATACTTCTAGCGATTGGATTTCACTCAGAACTCACCAAATGACTCCTCCCACCATATTATGATGTTGCCCAAGTTTGGGGTTCGATCCGAAATCAATAGGTGCTGGAAATTGGACAATTCAAGTTCAACGGCAGTTCGTTCCTAATTGGAGTGGTTGGTGTGTTCCATACGTCAAGCCATTGGATTTCACTCAAAACTCACCAAATGACTCCTCCCACCATATTATGATGTTGCCCAAGTTTTGGGGTTGATCCGAAATCAATAGGTGTGAGAAATTGGACAATTCAAGTTCAACGGCAGTTCGTTCGAAATTGGAGTGGTTGGTGTATTGCATACTTCTAGCGATTGGATTTCACTCAAAACTCACCAAATGACTCCACCCACCATATTACGATGTTGTCCAAGTTTTGGGCTCGATCCGAAATCAATAGGTGTGAGAAATTGGACAATTCAAGTTCAACGGCAGTTCGTTCCTAATTGGAGTGGTTGGTGTATTCCATACTTCTAGCCATTGGATTTCACTCAAAAGTCACAAAATGACTCCTCCCACCATATTATGATGTTGCCCAAGTTTGGGGCTAGGATCCGAAATCAATAGGTGTGAGAAATTGGACAATTCAAGTTCAACGGCAGTTCGATCCTAATGGGAGTGGTTGGTGTATTCCGTACTTCTAGCGATTGGATTTCACTCAAAACTCACCAAATGACTCCTAGCACCATAATATGATGTTGCCCAAGTTTTGGGCTCGATCCGAAATCAATAGGTGTTCCAAATTGGACAATTCAAGTTCAACGGCAGTTCGTTCCTAATTGGAGTGGTTGGTGTATTCCACACTTCTAGCGATCGGATTTCACTCAAAAGTCACAAAATGACTCCTCCCACCATATTATGATGTTGCCCAAGTTTGGGGCTCGGATCCGAAATCAATAGGTGTTCCAAATTGGACAATTCAAGTTCAACGGCAGTTCGTTCCTAATTGGAGTGGTTGGTGTATTCCACACTTCTAGCGATCGGATTTCACTCAAAAGTCACAAAATGACTCCTCCCACCATATTATGATGTTGCCCAAGTTTGGGGCTCGGATCCGAAATCAATAGGTGTGAGAAATTGGACAATTCAAGTTCAACGGCAGTTCGTTCCTAATGGGAGTGGTTGGTGTATTCCATACTTCTAGCGATTGGATTTCACTCAAAACTTCCCAAATGACTCCTCCCACCATATTATGATGTTGCCCAAGTTTGGACTCGATCCGAAATCAATAGGTGTGATAAATAGGGCAATTCAAGTTCAACGGCATTTAGTTCCTAATTGGATTGGTTGGTGTATTCCATACTTCTAGCAATTGGATTTCACTCAAAACTCACCAAATGACTCCTCGCACCATATTATGATGTTGCCCAAGTTTGGGGCTCGATCCGAAATCAATAGGTGTTCCAAATTGGACAACTCAAGTTCAACGGCAGTTCGTTCCTAATTGGAGTGGTTGGTGTATTCCATACTTCTAGCGATTGGATTTCACTCAAAACTCACCAAATGACTCCTCCCACCATATTATGATGTTGCCCAAGTTTTGGGCTCGATCCGAAATCAATAGGCGTGAGAAATTGGACAATTCAAGTTCAACGGCAGTTCGTTCCTAATTGGGGTGGTTGGTGTATTCCGTACTTCTAGCGATTGGATTTCACTCAAAACTCACCAAATGACTCCTCCCACCATATTATGATGTTGCCCAGGTTTTGGGCTCGATCCGTAATCAATCGGTGTCCCAAATTGGACAATTCAAGTTCAACGGCAGTTCGTACCAAATTGGAGTGGTTGGTGTATTCCATACTTCTAGCGATTGGATTTCACACAAAACTCACCAAATGACTCCTCCCACCATATTATGATGTTGCCCAAGTTTGGGGCTCGATACGAAATCAATAGGTGTTCCAAATTGGACAATTCAAGTTCAACGGCAGTTCGTTCCTAATTGGAGTGGTTGGTGTATTCCATACTTCTAGCGATTGGATTTCACTCAAAACTCACCAAAGGTCTCGTCCCACCATATTATGATGTTGCCCAAGTGTTGGGCTCGATCCGAAATCAATAGGTGTTCGAAATTGGACAATTCAAGTTCAACGGCAGTTCGTTCCTAATTGGAGTGGTTGGTGTATTCCATACTTCTAGCGATTGGATTTCACTCAAAACTCACCAAATGACTCCTCCCACCATATTATGATGTTGCCCAAGTTTTGGGCTTGATCCGAAATCAATAGGTGTGAGAAATTGGACAATTCAAGTTCAACGGCAATTTGTTCCTAATTGGAATGGTTGGTGTATTCCATACTTCTAGCGATTGGATTTCCCTCAAAACTCACCAAATGACTCCTCCCCCCATATTATGATGTTGCCCAAGTTTAGGGCTAGGACCCGAAATCAATAGGTGTGAGAAATTGGACAATTCAAGTTCAACGGCAGTTCGTTCCTAATTGGAGTGGTTGGTGTATTCCATACTTCTAGCGATTGGATTTCACTCAAAACTCACCAAATGACTCCTGCCACCATATTATGATGTTGCCCAAGTTTGGGGCTCGATACGAAATCAATAGGTGTTCCAAATTGGACAATTCCAGTTCAACGGCAGTTCGTTCCTAATTGGAGTGGTTGGTGTATTGCATACTTCTAGCGATTGGATTTCACTCAAAACTCACCAAATGACTCCTCCCACCATATTATGATGTTGCCCAAGTTTTGGGCTGGATCCGAAATCAATAGGTGTGAGAAATAGGACAATTCAAGTTCAACGGCAGTTCGTTCCTAACTGTAGTGGTTGGTGTATTCCATACCTCTAGCAATTGGATTTCACTCAAAACTCACCAAATGACTCCTCCCACCATATTATGATGTTGCCCAAGTTTGGGGCTCGATCCGAAATCAATAGGTGTTCCAAATTGGACAATTCAAGTTCAACGACAGTTCGTTCCTAATTGGAGGGGTTGGTGTATTCCATACTTCTAACGATTGGATTTCACTCAAAACTCACCAAAAGACTCCTCCCCCCATATTATGATGTTGCCCAAGTTTTGGGCTCGATCCGAAATCAATAGGTGTGAGAAATAGGACAATTCAAGTTCAACGGCAGTTCGTTCCTAATTGTAGTGGTTCGTGGATTCCATACTTCTAGCGATTGAATTTCACTCAAAACTCACCAAATGACTCCTCCCACCATATTATGATGTTGCCCACCACATTATGATGTTGCCCAAGTTTGGGGCTCCATCCGAAATCAATAGGTGTTCCAAATTGGACAATTCAAGTTCAACGGCAGTTCGTTCCTAATTGGAGTGGTTGGTGTATTCCATACTTCTAGCGATTGGATTTCACTAAAAACTCACCAAATGACTCCTCCTGCCATATGATGATGTTGCCCAAGTTTTGGGCTCGATCCGAAATCAATAGGTGTTCCAAATTGGACAATTCAAGTTCAACGGCAGTTCGTTCCTAATTGGAGCGGTCGGTGTATTCGATACTTCTAGCCATTGGATTTCACCCAAAACTCACCAAATGACTCATCCCACCGTATTATGATGTTGCACAAGTTTGGGGTTCGATCCGAAATCAATAGGTGTTCCAAATTGGACAATTCAAGTTCAACGGCAGTTCGTTCCTAAATGGAGTGGTTGGTGTATCCCATACTTCTAGCGATTCGATTTCACTCAAAACTCACCAAAATGAATCCTCCCACCATATTATGATGTTGACCAAGCTTTTGGCTCGATCCGAAATCAATAGGTGTGAGAAATTGGACAATTCAAGTTCAACGGCAGTTCGTTCCCAATTGGAGTTGTTGGTGTATTCCATACTTCTAGCGATTGGATTTCACTCAAAACTAACCAAATGACTCCTCCCACGATATTATGATGTTGCCCAAGTTTGGGCTCGATCCGAAATCAATAGGTGTTCCAAATTGGACAATTGAAGTTCAACGGCAGTTCGTTCCTAATTGGAGTGGTTGGTGTATTCCATACTTCTAGCGATTGGATTTCACTCAAAACTCACCAAATGACTCCTCCCACCAGGTTATGATGTTGCCCAAGTTTGGGGCTCGATCCGAAATCGATAGGTGTTCCATATTGGACGATTCAAGTTCAACGGCAGTTCGTTCCTATTTGGAGTGGTTGGTGTATTCCATACTTCTAGCGATTGGATTTCACTCAAAATTCACCAAATGACTCCTCCCACCATATTATGATGTTGCCCAAGTTTTGGGCTCGATCCGAAATCAATAGGTGTTCCAAATTGGACAATTGAAGTTCAACGGCAGTTCGTTCCTAATTGGAGTGGTTGGTGTATTCCATACTTCTAGCGATTGGATTTCACTCAAAACTCACCAAATGACTCCTCCCACCATATTATGATGTTGCCAAAGTTTTGGGCTCGATCCGAAATCAATAGGTGTGAGAAATTGGACAATTCAAGTTCAACGGCAGTTCGTTCCTAATTGGGGTGGTTGGTGTATTCCATACTTCTAGCGATTGGATTATACTCAAAACTCCCCAAGTGACTCCTCCAACCATATTATGATGTTGCCCAAGTTTTGGGCTCGATCCGAAATCAATAGGTGTTCCAAATTATACAATTCAAGTTCAACGGCAGTTCGTTCCTAATTGGAGCGGTCGGTGTATTCCATACTTCTAGCGATTGGATTTCACCCAAAACTCACCAAATGACTCCTCCCACCATATTATGATGTTGCCCAAGTTTTGGGCTCGATCCGAAATCAATAGGTGTGAGAAATTGGACAATTCAAGTTCAACGGCAGTTCGTTCCTAATTGGGGTTGTTGGTGTATTCCATACTTCTAGCGATTGGATTTCACTCAAAACTCACCAAATGACTCCTCCTACCATATTATGATGTTGCCCAAGTTCTGGGCTTGATCCGAAATCAATAGGTGTTCCAAATTGGACAATTCAAGTTCAACGGCAGTTCGTTCCTAATTGGAGCGGTCGGTGTATTCCATACTTCTAGCGATTGGATTTCACCCAAAACTCACCAAATGACTCCTCCCACCGTATTATGATGTTGGACAAGTTTGGGGTTCGATTCGAAATCAATAGGTGTTCCAAATTGGACAATTCAAGTTCAACGGCAGTTCGTTCCTAATTGGACTGGTTGGTGTATCCCATACTTCTGGCGATTGGATTTCACTCAAAACTCACTAAAATAACTCCTCCCACCATATTATGATGTTGCCCAAGCTTTTGGCTCGATCCGAAATCAATAGGTGTGAGAAATTGGACAATTGAAGTTCAACGGCAGTTCGTTCCTAATTGGAGGTGTATTTCGTACTTCTAGCGATTGGATTTCACTTAAAACTCACCAAATGACTCCTCCCACCATATTATGATGTTACCCAAGTTTTGGGCTCGATCCGAAATCAATAGGTGTTCCAAATTGGACAATTCAAGTGCAACGGCAGTTCGTTCCTAATTGGGGTGGTTGGTGTATTCCATACTTCTAGCGATTGGATTTCACTCAAAACTCACCAAATGACTCCACCTACCATATTATGATGTTGCCCAAGTTTTGAGCTCGTTGCGAAATCAATAGGTGTTCCAATTTGGACAATTCAAGTTCAACGGCAGAAAGTTCCTAATTGGGGTGCTTGGTGTATTCCATACTTCTAGCGATTGGATTTCACCCAAAACTCACCAAATGACTCCTCCCACCGTAGTATGATGTTGCACAAGTTTGGGGTTCGATCCGAAATCAATAGGTGTGAGAAATTGGACAATTCAAGTTCAACGGCAGTTCGTTCCTAATTGGAGTGGTTGGTGTATTCCATACTTCTAGCGATTGGATTTCACTAAAAAACTCACCACATGACTCCTCCGACCATATTATGACGTTGCCCAAGTTTTGGTCTCGATCCGAAATCAATAGGTGTGAGAAATTGGACAATTCAAGTTCAACGGCAGTTCGTTCCTAATTGGAGTGGTTGGTGTATTCCATACTTCTAGCGATTGGATTTCCCTCAAAACTGACCAAATGACTCCTCCTACCATATTATGTTGTTGCCCAAGTTTTGGGCTCGATCCGAAATCAATAGGTGTTCCAAATTGGACAATTCAAGTTCAACGGCAGTTCGTTCCTAATTGGAGCGGTCGGTGTATTCCACACTCCTAGCGATTGGATTTCACCCAAAACTCACCAAATGACTCCTCCCACCGTATTATGATGTTGCACAAGTTTGGGGTTCGATCCGAAATCAATAGGTGTTCCAAATTGGACAATTCAAGTTTAACGGCAGTTCGTTCCTAATTGGAGTGGTTGGTGTATCCCATACTTCTAGCGATTGGATTTTACTCAAAACTCACCAAAATGAATCCTCCCACCATATTATGATGTTGCCCAAGCTTTTGGCTCGATCCGAAATGAATAGGTGTTCGAAATTGGACAATTCAAGTTCAACGGCAGTTCGGTCCTAATTGGAGTGGTTGGTGTATTCCATAATTCTAGCGATTGGATTTCACTAAAAAACTCACCACATGACTCCTCCGACCATATTATGATGTTGCCCAAGTTTTGGTCTCTATCCGAAATCAATAGGTGTGAGAAATTGGACAATTCAAGTTCAACGGCAGTTCGTTCCTAATTGGAGTGGTTGGTGTATTCCATACTTCTAGCGATTGGATTTCACTCAAAACTCACCAAATGACTCCTCCTACCATATTATAATGTTGCCCAAGTTTTGGGCTCGATCCGAAATCAATAGGTGTTCCAAATTGGACATTTCAAGTTCAACGGCAGTTCGTTCCTAATTGGGGTGGTTGGTGTATTCCATACTTCTAGCGATTGGATTTCACTCAAAACTCACCAAATGACTCCTCCCACCATATTATAATGTGCCCAAGTTTTGGGCTCGATCCGAAATCAATAGGTGTTCCAAATTGGACATTTCAAATTCAACGGCAGTTCGTTCCTAATTGGGGTGGTTGGTGTATTCCATACTTCTAGCGATTGGATTTCCCTCAAAACTCACCAAATGACTCCTCCTACCATCTTATGATATTGCCCAAGTTTTGGGCTCGATCCGAAATCAATAGGTGCTCCGAATTGGACAATTCAAGTTCAACGGCAGTTCGTTCCGAATTGGAGCGGTCGGTGTATTCCATACTTCTAGCAATTGCATTTCACCCAAAACTCACCAAATGACTCCTCCCACCGTATTATGATGTTGCACAAGTTTGGGATTCGATCCGAAATCAATAGGTGTTCCAAATTGGACAATTCAAGTTCAACGGCAGTTCGTTCCTAATTGGGGTGGTTGGTGTATTCCATACTTCTAGCGATTGGATTTCCCTCAAAACTCACCAAATGACTCCTCCGACCATATTATGACGTTGCCCAAGTTTTGGTCTCGATCCGAAATCAATAGGCGTTCCAAACTGGACAATTCAAGTTCAACGGCAGTTCGTTCCTAATTGGAGTGGTTGGTGTATTCCATACTTCTAGCGATTGGATTGCACTCAAAACTCACCAAATGACTCCTCCCACCATATTATGATGTTGCCCAAGTTTGGGGTTCGATCCGAAATCAATAGGTGCGGGAAACTGGACAATTCAAGTTCAACGGCAGTTCGTTCCTAATTGGAGTGGTTGGTGTAATCCATACTTCTAACGATTGGATTGCATTCAAAACTCACCAAATGACTCCTCCCACCATATTATGATTTTGCCAAAGTTTTGGGCTCGATCCGAAATCAATAGGTGTTCCAAATTGGGCAATTCAAGTTCAACGGCAGTTCGTTCCTAATTGGAGTGGTTGGTGTATTCCGTATTTCTAGCGATTGGATTTCACTCAAAACTCACCAAATGACTCCTCCCACCATATTATGATGTTGCCCAAGTTTGGGGCTCGATACGAAATCAATAGGTGTGAGAAATTGGACAATTCAAGTTCAACGGCAGTTCGTTCCTAATTCGAGTGGTTTGTGTATTCCATACTTCTAGCGATTGGATTTCACTCAAAACTCACCAAATGACTCCTCCCACCATATTATGATCTTGCCCAAGTTTTGGGCTTGATCCGAAATCAATAGGTGTGAGAAATTGGACAATTCAAGTTCAACGGCAGTTCTTTCCTAATTGGAGTGGTTGGTGTATTCCGTACTTCTAGCGATTGGATAGCACTCAAAACTCATCAAATGACTCCTCCCACCATATTATGATTTTGCCCAAGTTTTGGACTCGATCCGAAATCAGTAGGTGTTCCAAATTGGACAATTCAAGTTCAACGGCAGTTCGTTCCTAATTGGAGTGGTTGGTGTATTCCATTCTTCTAGCGATTGGATTTCACTCAAAACTCACCAAATGACTCCTCCCACCATATTATGATGTTGCCCAAGTTTGGGGTTCGATCCGAAATCAAAAGGTGCTGGAAATTGGACAATTCAAGTTCAACGGCAGTTCGTTCCTAATTGGAGTGTTTCGTGTATTCCATACTTCTAGCGATTGGATTACACTCAAAACTCATCAAATGACTCCTCCCACCATATTATGATATTGCCCAAGTTTTGGGCTCGATCCGAACTCAATAGGTGTGAGAAATTGGACTATTCAAGTTCAACAGCAGGTCGTTCCTAATTGTGGTGGTTGGTGTATTCCATACTTTTAGCGATTGGATTTCACTCGAAACTCACCAAATGACTCCTCCCACCATATTATGATGTTGCCCAAGTTTGGGGCTCGATACGAAATCAATAGGTGTGAGAAATTGGACAATTCAAGTTCAACGGCAGTTCGTTCCTAATTGGAGTGGTTGGTGTATTCCATACTTCTAGCGATTGGATTGCACTCAAAACTCACCAAATGACTCCTCCCAGCATATTATGATGTTGCCCAAGTTTTGGGCTCGATCCGAAATCGATAGGCGTTCCAAACTGGACAATTCAAGTTCAACGGCAGTTCGTTCCTAATTGGAGTGGTTGGTGTATTCCATACTTCTAGCGATTGGATTGCACTCAAAACTCACCAAATGACTCCTCCCACCATATTATGATGTTGCCCAAGTTTGGGGTTCGATCCGAAATCAATAGGTGCGGGAAACTGGACAATTCAAGTTCAACGGCAGTTCGTTCCTAATTGGAGTGGTTGGTGTAATCCATACTTCTAACGATTGGATTGCATTCAAAACTCACCAAATGACTCCTCCCACCATATTATGATTTTGCCAAAGTTTTGGGCTCGATCCGAAATCAATAGGTGTTCCAAATTGGGCAATTCAAGTTCAACGGCAGTTCGTTCCTAATTGGAGTGGTTGGTGTATTCCATACTTCTAGCGATTGAATTTCACTCAAAACTCACCAGATGACTCCTCCCACCATATTATGATGTTGCCCAAGTTTTGGGCTCGATCCGAAATCAATAGGTGTGAGAAATTGGACAATTCAAGTTCAACGGCAGTTCGTTCCTAATTGGAGTGGTTGGTGTATTCCATATTTCTAGCGATTGGATTTCACTCAAAACTCACCAAATGACTCCTCCCACCATATTATGATGTTGCCCAAGTTTTGGGCTAGATCCGAAATCAATAGGTGTGAGAAATTGGACAATTCAAGTTCAACGGCAGTTCGTTCCTAATTGGAGTGGTTGGTGTATTCCATACTTCTAGCAATTGGATTTCACTCAAAACACACCAAATGACTCCTCCCACCATATTATGATGTTGCCCAAGTTTGGGGTTCGATACGAAATCAATAGGTGCTGGAAATTGGACAATTCAAGTTCAATGGCAGTTCGTTCCTAATTGGAGTGGTTGGAGTATTCCACACTTGTAGCGATTGGATTTCTCTCAAAACTCACCAAATGACTCCTCCCACCATATTATGTTGTTGCCCAGGTTTTGGGCTCGATCCGAAATCAATAGGTGTGAGAAATTGGACAATTCAAGTTCAACGGCAGTTCGTTCCTAATTGGGGTGGTTGGTGTATTCCATACTTCTAGCCATTGGATTTCACTCAAAACTCACCAAATGACTCCTCCCACCATATTATAACGTTGCCCAAGTTTTGGGCTCGATCCGAAATCAATAGGTGTTCCAAATTGGACAATTCAAGTTCAACTGCGGTTCGTTCCTAATTGGAGTGGTTGGTGTATTCCATACTTCTAGCGATTGGATTTCACTCAAAACTCACCAAATGACTCCTCCCACCATATTATGATGTTGCCCAAGTTTTGGGCTCGATCCGAATTCAATAGGTGTGAGAAATTGGACAATTCAAGTTCAACGGCAGTTCGTTCCTAATTGGAGTGGTTGGTGTATTCCATACTTCTAGCCATTGGATTTCACTCAAAACTAACCAAATGACTCCTCCCACCATATTATGATGTTGCCCAAGTTTGGGGTTCGATCCGAATTCAATAGGTGCGGGAAATTGGACAATTCAAGTTCAACGGCAGTTCGTTCGAAATTGGAGTGGTTGGTGTATTGCATACTTCTAGCGATTGGATTTCACTCAAAACTCACCAAATAACTCCTCCCACCATATTATGATCTTGCCCAAGTTTTGGGCTTGATCCGAAATCAATAGGTGTGAGAAATTGGACAATTCAAGTTCAACGGCAGTTCGTTCCTAATTGGAGTGGTTGGGGTATTCCATACTTCTAGCGATTGGATTTCACTCAAAACTCACCAAATGACTCCTCCAACCATATTATGATGTTGCCCAAGTTTTAGGCTCGATCCGAAATCAATAGGTGTGAGAAATTGGACAATTCAAGTTCAACGGCAGTTCGTTCCTAATTGGAGTGGTTGGAGTATTCCACACTTGTAGCGATTGGATTTCACTCAAAACTCACCAAATGACTCCTCCCACCATATTATGGTGTTGCCCAGGTTTTGGGCTCGATCCGAAATCAATAGGTGTGAGAAATTGGACAATTCAAGTTCAACGGCAGTTCGTTCCTAATTGGAGTGGTTGGTGTATTCCATACTTCTAGCCATTGGATTTCACTCAAAACTCCCCAAATGACTCCTCCCACCATATTATAATGTTGCCCAAGTTTTGGGCTTGTTCCGAAATCAATAGGTGTTCCAAATTGGACAATTCAAGTTCAACTGCAGTTCGTTCCTAATTGGAGTGGTTGGTGTATTCCATACTTCTAGCGAATGGATTTCACTCAAAACTCACCAAATGACTCCTCCCACCATATTATGATGTTGCCCAAGTTTTGGGCTCGATCCGAAATCAATAGGTGTTCCAAATTGGACAATTCAAGTTCAACGGCAGTTCGTTCCTAATTGGAGTGGTTGGAATATTCCATACTTCTAGCGATTGGATTTCACTCAAAACTCACCAAATGACTCCTCCCACCATATTATGATGTTGCCCAAGTTTTGGGCTCGATCCGAAATCAATAGGTGTTCCAAATTGGATTATTCAAGTTCAACGGCAGTTCGTTCCTAATTGGAGTGGTTGGTGTATTCCATACTTCTAGCTATTGGATTTCACTCAAAACTCACCAAATGACTCCTCCCACCATATTATGATGTTGCCCAAGTTTTAGGCTCGATCCGAAATCAATAGGTGTGAGAAATTGGACAATTCAAGTTCAACGGCAGTTCGTTCCTAATTGGAGTGGTTGGTGTATTCCATACTTCTAGCGATTGGATTTCACTCAAAACGCACCAAATGACTCCTCCCACCATATTATGATGTTGCCCAAGTTTTAGGCTCGATCCGAAATCAATAGGTGTGAGAAATTGGACAATTCAAGTTCAACGGCAGTTCGTTCCTAATTGGAGTGGTTGGTGTATTCCATACTTCTAGCCATTGGATTTCACTCAAAACTCACCAAATGACTCCTCCCACCATATTATGATGTTGCCCAAGATTTGGGCTCGATCCGAAATCAATAGGTGTGAGAAATTGGACAATTCAAGTTCAACGGCAGTTCGTTCCTAATTGGAGTGGTTGGTGTATTCCGTACTTCTAGCGATTGTATTTCACTAAAAACTCACCAAATGACTCCTCCCACCATATTATAATGTTGCCCAAGTTTTGGGCTCGATACGAAATCAATAGGTGTTCCAAATTGGACAATTCAAGTTCAACGGCAGTTCGGTCCTAATTGGAGTTATTGGGGTATTGCATACTTCTAGCGATTGGATTTCACTCAAAACTCACCAAATGACTCCTCCCACCATATATTATGATGTTCCCCAAGTTTGGGGTTCGATCCGAAATCAATAGGTGCGGGAAATTGGACAATTCAAGTTCAACGGCAGTTCGTTCCTATTTGGAGTGGTTGGTGTATTCCATACTTCTAGCGATTGGATTTCACTCAAAACTCACCAAATGACTCCTCCCACCATATTATGATCTTGCCCAAGTTTTGGGCTCGATCCGAAATCAATAGGTGTGAGAAATTGGACAATTCAAGTTCAACGGCAGTTCGTTCCTACTTGGAGTGGTTGGTGTATTCCATACTTCTAGTGATTGGATTTCACTCAAAACTCACCAAATGACTCCTCCCACCATATTATGATGTTGCCCAAGTTTGGGGTTCGATCCGAAATCAATAGGTGCTGGAAATTGGACAATTCAAGTTCAACGGCAGTTCGTTCCTAATTGGAGTGGTTGGAGTATTCCATAGTTGTAGCGATTGGATTTCACTCAAACTCACCAAATGACTCCTCCCACCATATTATGATGTTGCCCAAGTTTTGGGCTCGATCCGAAATCAATAGGTGTTCCAAATTGGACAATTCAAGTTCAACGGCAGTTCGGTCCTAATTGGAGTGATTGGTGTATTGCATACTTCTAGCGATTGGATTTCACACAAAACTCACCAAATGACTCCTCCCACCATATTATGATCTTGCCCAAGTTTTTGGCTTGATCCAAAATCAATAGGTGCGAGAAATTGGACAATTCAGGGTCAACGGCAGTTCGTTCCTAATTGGAGTGGTTGGTGTATTCCATACTTCTAGCGATTGGATTTCACTCAAAACTCACCAAATGACTCCTCCCACCATATTATGAAGTTGCCCAAGTCTTGGGCTAGATCCGAAATCAATAGGTTTGAGAAATTGGACAATTCAAGTTCAACGGCAGTTCGTTCGTAATTGGAGTGGTTGGTGTATTCCATACTTCTAGCGATTGGATTTCACTCAAAACTCACCAAATGACTCCTCCCACCATATTATGATCTTGCCCAAGTTTTGGGCTCGATCTGAAATCAATAGGTGTGAGAAATTGGACAATTCAGGTTCAACGGCAGTTCGTTCCGAATTGGAGTGGTTGGTGTATTCCATACTTCTAGTGATTGGATTTCACTCAAAACTCACCAAATGACTCCTCCGACCATATTATGATGTTGCCCAAGTTTGGGGTTCGATCCGAAATCAATAGGTGCTGGAAATTGGACAATTCAAGTTCAACGGCAGTTCGTTCCTAATTGGAGTGGTTGGAGTATTCCATACTTCTAGCGATTGGATTTCACTCAAACTCACCAAATGACTCCTCCCACCATATTATGATGTTGCCCAAGTTTTGGGCTCGATCCGAAATCAATAGGTGCGAGAAATTGGACAATTCAAGGTCAACGGCAGTTCGTTCCTAATTGGAGTGGTTGGTGTATTCCATACTTCTAGCGATTGGATTTCACTCTAAACTCGCCAAATGACTCCTCCCACCATATTATGATGTTGCCCAAGTTTTGGGCTAGATCCGAAATCAATAGGTTTGAGAAATTGGACAATTCAAGTTCAACGGCAGTTCGTTCCTAATTGGAGTGGTTGGTGTATTCGATACTTCTAGCGATTGGATTTCACTCAAAACTCACCAAATGACTACTCCCACCATATTATGATGTTGCCCAAGTTTGGGGTTCGATTAGAAATTAATAGGTGCTGGAAATTGGACAATTCAAGTTCAACGGCAGTTCGTTCCTAATTGGAGTGGTTGGAGTATTCCATACTTGTAGCGATTGGATTTCACTCAAAACTCACCAAATGACCCCTCCCACCATATTATGATGTTGCCCAAGTTTTGGGCTCGATCCGAAATCAATAGGTGTGAGAAATTGGACAATTCAAGTTCAACGGCAGTTCGTTCCTAATTGGAGTGGTTGGTGTATTCCACACTTCTAGCGATTGGATTTCACTCAAAACTCACCAAATGACTCCTCCCACCATATTATGATGTTGCCCAAGTTTTGGGCTCGATCCAAAATCAATAGGTGTGAGAAATTGGACAATTGAAGTTCAACGGCAGTTCGTTCCTAATTGGAGTGGTTGGTGTATTCGATACTTCTAGCCATTGGATTTCACTCAAAACTCGCCAAATGACTCCTCCCACCATATTATGATGTTGCCCAAGTTTTGGGCTCGATCCGAAATCAATATGTGTGAGAAATTGGACAATTAAAGTTCAACGGCAGTTCGTTCCTAATTGGAGTGGTTGGTGTATTCCATACTTCTAGCCATTGGATTTCACTCAAAACTCACCAAACGACTCATCCCACCATATTATGATGTTGCCCAAGTTTTGGGCTCGATCCGAAATCAATAGGTGTGAGAAATTGGACAATTCAGGTTCAACGGCAGTTCGTTTCTAATTGGAGTGGTTGGTGTATTCCATACTTCTAGCGATTGGATTTCACTCAAAACTCACCAAATGACTCCTCCCACCATATTATGATCTTGCCCAAGTTTTGGGCTCGATCCGAAATCAATAGGTGTCAGAAATTGGACAATTCAAGTTCAACGGCAGTTCGTTCCTAATTGGAGTGGTTGGTGTATTCCATACTTCTAGCGATTGGATTTCACTCAAAACTCACCAAATTACTCCTCCCACCATATTATGATGTTGCCCAAGTTTTGGGCTCGATCCGAAATCAATAGGTGTGAGAAATTGGACAATTCAAGTTCAACGGCAGTTCGTTCCTATTTGGAGTGGTTGGTGTATTCCATACTTCTAGCGATTGGATTTCACTCAAAACTCACCAAATGACTCCTCCCACCATATTATGATGTTGCCCAAGTTTTGGGCTCGATCCGAAATCAATAGTTGTGAGAAATTGGACAATTCAAGTTCAACGGCAGTTCGTTCCTAATTGGAGTGGTTGGTGTATTCCATACTTCTAGCAATTGGATTTCACTCAAAACTCACCAAATGACTCCTCCCACCATATTATAATGTTGCCCAAGTTTTGGGCTCGAGCCGAAATCAATTGGTGTTCCAAATTGGACAATTCAAGTTCAACGGCAGTTCGTTCCTAATTGGAGTGGTTGGTGTATTCCATACTTCTAGCATTTGGATTTCACTCAAAACTCACCAAATGACTCCTCCCACCATATTATGATGTTGCCCAAGTTTTGGGCTCGATCCGAAATCAATAGGTGTGAGAAATTGGACAATTCAAGTTCAACGGCAGTTCGTTCGTAATTGGAGTGGTTGGTGTATTCGATACTTCTAGCGATTGGATTTCACTCAAAACTCACCAAATGACTCCTCCCACCATATTATGATGTTGCCCAAGTTTTTGGCTCGATCCGAAATCAATAGGTGTGAGAAATTGGACAATTCAAGTTCAACGGCAGTTCGTTCCTAATTGGAGTGGTTGGTGTATTCCATACTTCTAGCCATTGGATTTCACTCAAAACTCACCAAATGACTCATCCCACCATATTATGATCTTGCCCAACTTTTGGGCTCGATCCGAAATCAATAGGTGTGAGAAATTGGACAATTCAGGTTCAACGGCAGTTCGTTTCTAATTGGAGTGGTTGGTGTATTCCATACTTCTAGCGATTGGATTTAACTCAAAACTCACCAAATGACTCCTCCCACCTTATTATGATCTTGCCCATGTTTTGGGCTCGATCCGAAATCAATAGGTGTGAGAAATTGGACAATTCAAGTTCAACGGCAGTTCGTTCCTAATTGGAGTGGTTGGTGTATTCCATACTTCTAGCAATTGGATTTCACTCAAAACTCACCAAATGACTCGTCACACCATATTATGATGTTGCCCAACTTTTGGGAATAGATGTTCCAAATTGTACAATTCAAGTTCAACGGCAGTTCGTTCTTAATTGGAGTGGTTGATGTATTCCATACTTCTAGCGATTGGATTTCACTCAAAACTCACCAAATGACTCCTCCCACCGTATTATGATGTTGCCCAAGTTTTGGGCTCGATCCGAAATCAATAGGTGTGAGAAATTGGAATATTCAAGTTCAACGGCAGTTCGTTCCTAATCGGAGTGGTTGGTGTATTCCATACTTCTAGCAATTGGATTTCACTCAAAACAAACCAAATGACTCCTCCCACCATATTATGATGTTGCCCAAGTTCGGGGCTCGATCAGAAATCAATAGGTGTGAGAAATTGGACAATTCAAGTTCAACGGCATTTCGTTCCTAATTGGAGTGGTTGGTGTATTCCATACTTCTAGCGATTGGATTTCACTCAAAACTCAGCAAATGACTCCACCCACCACATTATGATGTTGCCCAAGTTTGGGGCTCGATCCGAAATCAATAGGTGTTCCAAATTGGACAATTCAAGTTCAACGCAGTTCGTTCCTAATTGGAGTGGTTGGTGTATTCCATACTTCTAGCGATTGGATTTCACTCAAAACTCACCAAATGACTCCTCCCACCATATTATGATGTTGCCCAAGTTTTGGGCTCGATCCGAAATCAATAGGTGTGAGAAATAGGACAATTCAAGTTCAACGGCAGTTCGTTCCTAATTGTAGTGGTTGGTGTATTCCATACTTCTAGCAATTGGATTTCACTCAAAACTCACCAAATGACTCCTCCCACCATATTATGATGTTGCCCAAGTTTGAGGCTCGATCCGAAATCAATAGGTGTGAGAAATTGGACAATTCAAGTTCAACGGCAGTTCGTTCCTAATTGGAGTGGTTGCTGTATTCCATACTTCTAACGATTGGATTTCACTCAAAACTCACCAAAAGACTCCTCCCACCATATTATGATGTTGCCCAAGTTTGGGGCTGGATCCGAAATCAATAGGTGCGAGAAATTGGACAATTGAAGTTCAACGGCAGTTCATTCCTAATTGGACTGGTTTGTGTATTCAATACTTCTAGCGATTGGATTTCACTCAAAACTCACCAAATGACTCCTCCCACCATATTATGATGTTGCCCAAGTTTTGGGCTCGATCCGAAATCAATAGGTGTGAGAAATTGGACATTTCAAGTTCAACGGCATTTCGTTCCTAATTGGAGTGGTTGGTGTATTCTCTTCTAGCGATTGGATTCCACTCAAAACTCACCAAATGACTCCTCCCACCATATTATGTTGTTTCCCAAGTTTTGGGCTCGATCCGAAATCAATAGGTGTGAGAAATTGGATAATTCAAGTTCAACGGCAGTTCGTTCCCAATTGGAGTGGTAGGTGTATTCCTTACTTCTAGCGATTGGATTTCACTCAAAACTCACCAAATGACTACTCCCACCATATTATGATGTTGCCCAAGTTTGGGGTTCGATTAGAAATTAATAGGTGCTGGAAATTGGACAATTCAAGTTCAACGGCAGTTCGTTCCTAATTGGAGTGGTTGGAGTATTCCATACTTGTAGCGATTGGATTTCACTCAAAACTCACCAAATGACCCCTCCCACCATATTATGATGTTGCCCAAGTTTTGGGCTCGATCCGAAATCAATAGGTGTGAGAAATTGGACAATTCAAGTTCAACGGCAGTTCGTTCCTAATTGGAGTGGTTGGTGTATTCCACACTTCTAGCGATTGGATTTCACTCAAAACTCACCAAATGACTCCTCCCACCATATTATGATGTTGCCCAAGTTTTGGGCTCGATCCAAAATCAATAGGTGTGAGAAATTGGACAATTGAAGTTCAACGGCAGTTCGTTCCTAATTGGAGTGGTTGGTGTATTCGATACTTCTAGCCATTGGATTTCACTCAAAACTCGCCAAATGACTCCTCCCACCATATTATGATGTTGCCCAAGTTTTGGGCTCGATCCGAAATCAATATGTGTGAGAAATTGGACAATTAAAGTTCAACGGCAGTTCGTTCCTAATTGGAGTGGTTGGTGTATTCCATACTTCTAGCCATTGGATTTCACTCAAAACTCACCAAACGACTCATCCCACCATATTATGATGTTGCCCAAGTTTTGGGCTCGATCCGAAATCAATAGGTGTGAGAAATTGGACAATTCAGGTTCAACGGCAGTTCGTTTCTAATTGGAGTGGTTGGTGTATTCCATACTTCTAGCGATTGGATTTCACTCAAAACTCACCAAATGACTCCTCCCACCATATTATGATCTTGCCCAAGTTTTGGGCTCGATCCGAAATCAATAGGTGTCAGAAATTGGACAATTCAAGTTCAACGGCAGTTCGTTCCTAATTGGAGTGGTTGGTGTATTCCATACTTCTAGCGATTGGATTTCACTCAAAACTCACCAAATTACTCCTCCCACCATATTATGATGTTGCCCAAGTTTTGGGCTCGATCCGAAATCAATAGGTGTGAGAAATTGGACAATTCAAGTTCAACGGCAGTTCGTTCCTATTTGGAGTGGTTGGTGTATTCCATACTTCTAGCGATTGGATTTCACTCAAAACTCACCAAATGACTCCTCCCACCATATTATGATGTTGCCCAAGTTTTGGGCTCGATCCGAAATCAATAGTTGTGAGAAATTGGACAATTCAAGTTCAACGGCAGTTCGTTCCTAATTGGAGTGGTTGGTGTATTCCATACTTCTAGCAATTGGATTTCACTCAAAACTCACCAAATGACTCCTCCCACCATATTATAATGTTGCCCAAGTTTTGGGCTCGAGCCGAAATCAATTGGTGTTCCAAATTGGACAATTCAAGTTCAACGGCAGTTCGTTCCTAATTGGAGTGGTTGGTGTATTCCATACTTCTAGCCATTGGATTTCACTCAAAACTCACCAAATGACTCATCCCACCATATTATGATCTTGCCCAACTTTTGGGCTCGATCCGAAATCAATAGGTGTGAGAAATTGGACAATTCAAGTTCAACGGCAGTTCGTTCCTAATTGGAGTGGTTGGTGTATTCCATACTTCTAGCGATTGGATTTCACTCAAAACTCACCAAAGGACTCCTCCCACCATATTATGATGTTGCCCAAGTTTGGGGCTCGATCCGAAATCAATAGGTGTGACAAATTGGACAATTCAAGTTTAACGGCAGTTCATTCCTAATTGTAGTGGTTGGTGTATTCCATACTTCTAGCAATTGGATTTCACTCAAAACTCACCAAATGACTCGTCACACCATATTATGATGTTGCCCAACTTTTGGGAATAGATGTTCCAAATTGTACAATTCAAGTTCAACGGCAGTTCGTTCTTAATTGGAGTGGTTGATGTATTCCATACTTCTAGCGATTGGATTTCACTCAAAACTCACCAAATGACTCCTCCCACCGTATTATGATGTTGCCCAAGTTTTGGGCTCGATCCGAAATCAATAGGTGTGAGAAATTGGAATATTCAAGTTCAACGGCAGTTCGTTCCTAATCGGAGTGGTTGGTGTATTCCATACTTCTAGCAATTGGATTTCACTCAAAACAAACCAAATGACTCCTCCCACCATATTATGATGTTGCCCAAGTTCGGGGCTCGATCAGAAATCAATAGGTGTGAGAAATTGGACAATTCAAGTTCAACGGCATTTCGTTCCTAATTGGAGTGGTTGGTGTATTCCATACTTCTAGCGATTGGATTTCACTCAAAACTCAGCAAATGACTCCACCCACCACATTATGATGTTGCCCAAGTTTGGGGCTCGATCCGAAATCAATAGGTGTTCCAAATTGGACAATTCAAGTTCAACGCAGTTCGTTCCTAATTGGAGTGGTTGGTGTATTCCATACTTCTAGCGATTGGATTTCACTCAAAACTCACCAAATGACTCCTCCCACCATATTATGATGTTGCCCAAGTTTTGGGCTCGATCCGAAATCAATAGGTGTGAGAAATAGGACAATTCAAGTTCAACGGCAGTTCGTTCCTAATTGTAGTGGTTGGTGTATTCCATACTTCTAGCAATTGGATTTCACTCAAAACTCACCAAATGACTCATCCCACCATATTATGATGTTGCCCAAGTTTGAGGCTCGATCCGAAATCAATAGGTGTGAGAAATTGGACAATTCAAGTTCAACGGCAGTTCGTTCCTAATTGGAGTGGTTGGTGTATTCCATACTTCTAACGATTGGATTTCACTCAAAACTCACCAAAAGACTCCTCCCACCATATTATGATGTTGCCCAAGTTTGGGGCTGGATCCGAAATCAATAGGTGCGAGAAATTGGACAATTGAAGTTCAACGGCAGTTCATTCCTAATTGGACTGGTTTGTGTATTCAATACTTCTAGCGATTGGATTTCACTCAAAACTCACCAAATGACTCCTCCCACCATATTATGATGTTGCCCAAGTTTTGGGCTCGATCCGAAATCAATAGGTGTGAGAAATTGGACATTTCATGTTCAACGGCACTTCGTTCCTAATTGGAGTGGTTGGTGTATTCTCTTCTAGCGATTGGATTCCACTCAAAACTCACCAAATGACTCCTCCCACCATATTATGTTGTTGCCCAAGTTTTGGGCTCGATCCGAAATCAATAGGTGTGAGAAATTGGATAATTCAAGTTCAACGGCAGTTCGTTCCCAATTGGAGTGGTAGGTGTATTCCTTACTTCTAGCGATTGGATTTCACTCAGAACACACCAAATGACTCCTCCCACCAAATTATGATGTTGCCCAAGTTTTGGACTCGATCCGAAATCAATAGGTGTGAGAAATTGGACAATTCAAGTTCAACGGCAGTTCGTTCCTAATTGGAGTGGTTGGTGTATTCCATACTTCTAGCGATTGGATTTCACTCAAAACTCACCAAAGGACTCCTCCCACCATATTATGATGTTGCCCAAGTTTGGAGCTCGATCCGAAATCAATAGGTGTGACAAATTGGACAATCCAAGTTTAACGGCAGTTCATTCCTAATTGTAGTGGTTGGTGTATTCCATAGCAATTGGATTTCACTCAAAACTCACCAAATGACTCGTCACACCATATTATGATGTTGCCCAACTTTTGGGAATAGATGTTCCAAATTGTACAATTCAAGTTCAACGGCAGTTCGTTCTTAATTGGAGTGGTTGATGTATTCCATACTTCTAGCGATTGGATTTCACTCAAAACTCACCAAATGACTCCTCCCACCGTATTATGATGTTGCCCAAGTTTTGGGCTCGATCCGAAATCAATAGGTGTGAGAAATTGGAATATTCAAATTCAACGGCAGTTCGTTCCTAATCGGAGTGGTTGGTGTATTCCATACTTCTAGCAATTGGATTTCACTCAAAACAAACCAAATGACTCCTCCCACCATATTATGATGTTGCCCAAGTTCGGGGCTCGATCAGAAATCAATAGGTGTGAGAAATTGGACAATTCAAGTTCAACGGCATTTCGTTCCTAATTGGAGTGGTTGGTGTATTCCATACTTCTAGCGATTGGATTTCACTCAAAACTCAGCAAATGACTCCACCCACCACATTATGATGTTGCCCAAGTTTGGGGCTCGATCCGAAATCAATAGGTGTTCCAAATTGGACAATTCAAGTTCAACGCAGTTCGTTCCTAATTGGAGTGGTTGGTGTATTCCATACTTCTAGCGATTGGATTTCACTCAAAACTCACCAAATGACTCCTCCCACCATATTATGTTGTTGCCCAAGTTTTGGGCTCGATCCGAAATCAATAGGTGTTCCAAATTGGACAATTCAAGTTCAACGGCAGTTCGTTCCTAACTGGAGTGGTTGGTGTATTCCATACTTCTAAAGATTGGATTTCACTCAAAACTCACCAAATCACTCCTCCCACCATATTATGATGTGGCCCAAGTTTTGGGCTCGACCCGAAATCAATTGATGTGAGAAATTGGTCAATTCAATTTCAACGAAAGTTCGTTCCTAATTGGAGTGGTTGGTGTATTCCATACTTCTAGCGATTGGATTTCACTCAAAACTCACCAAATGACTCCGCCCACCATATTATGATGTTGCCCAAATTTTGGGCTCGATCCGAAATCAATAGGTGTGAGAAATTGGACAATTCAAGTTCAACGGCAGTTCGTTCCTATTTGGAGTGGTTGGTGTATTCCATACTTCTAGCGATTGGATTTCACTCAAAACTCACCAAATGACTCCTCCCACCATATTATGATGTTGCCCAAGTTTTGGGCTCGATCCGAAATCAATAGGTGTTCCAAATTGGACAATTCAAGTTCAACGGCAGTTCGTTCCTAACTGGAGTTGTTGGTGTATTCCATACTTCTAAAGATTGGATTTCACTCAAAACTCACCAAATCACTCCTCCCACCATATTATGATGTGGCCCAAGTTTTGGGCTCGATCCGAAATCAATAGGTGTGAGAAATTGGTCAATTCAATTTCAACGAAAGTTCGTTCCTAATTGGAGTGGTTGGTGTATTCCATACTTCTAGCGATTGGATTTCACTCAAAACTTACCAAATGACTCCGCCCACCATATTATGATGTTGCCCAAATTTTGGGCTCGATCCGAAATCAATAGGTGTGACAAATTGGACAATTCAAGTTCAACGGCAGTTCGTTCCTATTTGGAGTGGTTGGTGTATTCCATACTTCTAGCGATTGGATTTCACTCAAAACTCACCAAATGACTCCTCCCACCATATTATGATGTTGCCCATCTTTTGGGCTCGATCCAAAATCAATAGGTGTTCCAAATTGGACAATTCAAGTTCAACGGCAGTTCGTTCCTAACTGGAGTGGTTGGTGTATTCCATACTTCTAAAGATTGGATTTCACTCAAAACTCACCAAATCACTCCTCCCACCATATTATGATGTTGCCCAAGTTTTGGGCTCGATCCGGAATCAATAGGTGTGAGAAATTGGTCAATTCAATTTCAACGAAAGTTCGTTTGTAATTGGAGTGGTTGGTGTATTCCATACTTCTAGCGATTGGATTTCACTCAAAACTCCCCAAATGACTCCTCCCACCATATTGTGATGTTGCCCAAGTTTTGGGCTCCATCCGAAATCAATAGGTCTTCCAAGTTGGACAATTCAAGTTCAACGGCAGTTCGTTCCTCATTGGAGTGGTTGGTGTATTCCATACTTCTAGCGATTGGATTTCACTCAAAACTCACCAAATGACTCCTCCCACCATATTTTGTTGTTGCCCAAGTTTTGGGCTCGATCCGAAATCAATAGGTGTTCCAAATTGGACAATTCAACTTCAACGGCAGTTCGTTCCTAACTGGAGTGGTTGGTGTATTCCATACTTCTGAAGATTGGATTTCACTCAAAACTCACCAAATCACTCCTCCCACCATATTATGATGTGGCCCAAGTTTTGGGCTCGATCCGAAATCAATAGATGTGAGAAATTGGTCAATTCAATTTCAACGAAAGTTCGTTCCTAATTGGAGTGGTTGGTGTATTCCATACTTCTAGCGATTGGATTTCACTCAAAACTTACCAAATGACTCCGCCCACCATATTATGATGTTGCCCAAATTTTGGGCTCGATCCGAAATCAATAGGTGTGAGAAATTGGACAATTCAAGTTCAACGGCAGTTCGTTCCTATTTGGAGTGGTTGGTGTATTCCATACTTCTAGCGATTGGATTTCACTCAAAACTCACCAAATGACTCCTCCCACCATATTATGATGTTGCCCAACTTTTGGGCTCGATCCAAAATCAATAGGTGTTCCAAATTGGACAATTCAAGTTCAACGGCAGTTCGTTCCTAACTGGAGTGGTTGGTGTATTCCATACTTCTAAAGATTGGATTTCACTCAAAACTCACCAAATCACTCCTCCCACCATATTATGATGTTGCCCAAGTTTTGGGCTCGATCCGGAATCAATAGGTGTGAGAAATTGGTCAATTCAATTTCAACGAAAGTTCGTTTGTAATTGGAGTGGTTGGTGTATTCCATACTTCTAGCGATTGGATTTCACTCAAAACTCCCCAAATGACTCCTCCCACCATATTGTGATGTTGCCCAAGTTTTGGGCTCCATCCGAAATCAATAGGTCTTCCAAGTTGGACAATTCAAGTTCAACGGCAGTTCGTTCCTCATTGGAGTGGTTGGTGTATTCCATACTTCTAGCGATTGGATTTCACTCAAAACTCACCAAATGACTCCTCCCACCATATTTTGTTGTTGCCCAAGTTTTGGGCTCGATCCGAAATCAATAGGTGTTCCAAATTGGACAATTCAACTTCAACGGCAGTTCGTTCCTAACTGGAGTGGTTGGTGTATTCCATACTTCTGAAGATTGGATTTCACTCAAAACTCACCAAATCACTCCTCCCACCATATTATGATGTGGCCCAAGTTTTGGGCTCGATCCGAAATCAATAGATGTGAGAAATTGGTCAATTCAATTTCAACGAAAGTTCGTTCCTAATTGGAGTGGTTGGTGTATTCCATACTTCTAGCGATTGGATTTCACTCAAAACTTACCAAATGACTCCGCCCACCATATTATGATGTTGCCCAAATTTTGGGCTCGATCCGAAATCAATAGGTGTGAGAAATTGGACAATTCAAGTTCAACGGCAGTTCGTTCCTATTTGGAGTGGTTGGTGTATTCCATACTTCTAGCGATTGGATTTCACTCAAAACTCACCAAATGACTCCTCCCACCATATTATGATGTTGCCCAACTTTTGGGCTCGATCCAAAATCAATAGGTGTTCCAAATTGGACAATTCAAGTTCAACGGCAGTTCGTTCCTAACTGGAGTGGTTGGTGTATTCCATACTTCTAAAGATTGGATTTCACTCAAAACTCACCAAATCACTCCTCCCACCATATTATGATGTTGCCCAAGTTTTGGGCTCGATCCGAAATCAATAGGTGTGAGAAATTGGTCAATTCAATTTCAACGAAAGTTCGTTTCTAATTGGAGTGGTTGGTGTATTCCATACTTCTAGCGATTGGATTTCACTCAAAACTCACCAAATGACTCCGCCCACCATATTATGATGTTGCCCAAATTTTGGGCTCGATCCGAAATCAATAGGTGTGAGAAATTGGTCAATTCAATTTCAACGAAAGTTCGTTTCTAACTGGAGTGGTTGGTGTATTCCATACTTCTAGCGTTCGGATTTCACTAAAAACTCACCAAATGACTCCTCCCACCATATTATGATGTTGCCCAAGTTTTGCGCTCGATCCGAAATCAGTAGGTGTTCCAAATTGGACAATTCAAGTTCAACGGCAGTTCGTTCCTAACTGGAGTGGTTGGTGTATTCCATACTTCTAGCGATCGGATTTTACTCAAAACTCACCAAATGACTCCCCACACCATATTATGATGTTGCCCAAGTTTTGGACTCGATCCGAAATCAATAGGTGTGAGAAATTGGTCAATTCAATTTCAACGACAGTTCGTTCCTAATTGGAGTGGTTGGTGTATTCGATACTTCTAGCGATTGGATTTCACTCAAAACTAACCAAATGACTCCTCCCACCATATTATGATGTTGCCCAAGTTTTGGGCTCGATCCGAAATCAATAGGTGTTCGAAATTAGACAATTCAAGTTCAACGGCAGTTCGTTCCTAATTGGAGTGGTTGGTGTATTCCATATTTCTAGCGATTGGATTTCACTCAAAAATCACCAAATGACTCCTCCAACCATATTATGATGTTGCCCAAGTTTTGGGCTCGATCCGAAATCAATAGGTGTTCCAAATTGGACAATTCAAGTTCAACGGCAGTTATTTCCTAACTGGAGTGGTTGTTGTATTCCATACTTCTAGCGATTGGATTTCACTCAAAACTCACTAAATGACTTCTCCCACCATATTATGATGTTGCCCAAGTTTTGGGCGCAATCCGAAATCAATAGGTGTTCCAAATTGGACAATTCAAGTTCAATGTCTGTTCGTTCCTAATTGGAGTGGTTGGTGTCTTCCATACTTCTAGCTATTGGATTTCACTCAAAACTCACCAAAAAACTCCTCCCACCATATTATGATGTTGCCCAAGTTTTGGGCTCGATCCGAAATCAATACGTGTTCCAAATTGGACAATTCAAGTTCAACGGCAGTTCGTTCCAAACTGGAGTGGTTGGTGTATTCCATACTTCTAGCGATTGGATTTCACAAAAAACTCACCACATGACTCCTCCCACCATATTATGATGTTGCCCAAGTTTTGGGCTCGATACGAAATCAATAGGTGTTCGAAATTGGACAATTCAAGTTCAACGGCAGTTCGTTCCTAATTGGAGTGGTTGGTGTATTCCGTACTTCTAGCGATTGGATTTCACTCGAAACTATCCAAATGACTGCTCCCACCATATTATGATGTTGCCCAAGTTTTGGGCTCGATCCGAAATCAATAGGTGTTCTAAATTGGACAATTCAAGTTCAACGACAGTTCGTTCCTAATTGAAGTGGTTGGTGTATTCCATACTTCTAGCGATTGGATTTCACTCAAAACTCACCAAATGACTCCTCCCACCATATGATGATGTTGCCCAAGTTTGGGGCTCGATCCGAAATCAATAGGTGTTCCAAATTGCACAATTCAAGTTCAACGGCAGTTCGTTCCTAATTGGAGTGGTTGGTGTATTTCATACTTCTAGCGACTGGATTTCACTCAAAACTCACCAAATGACTCCTCCCACCATATTATGATGTTGCCCAAGTTTTGGGCTTGATCCGTAATCAATAGGTGTGAGAAATTGGACAATTCAAGTTCAACGGCAGTTCGTTCCTAATTGGAATGGTTGGTGTATTCCATACATCTAGCGATTGGATTTCCCTCAAAACTCACCAAATGAATCCTCCCACCAGATTATGATGTTGCCCAAGTTTGGGGCTCGATCCGAAATCAATAGGTGTGAGAAATTGGACAATTCAACTTCAACGGCAGTTCGTTCCTAATTGGAGTGGTTGGTGTATTCCATACTTCTAGCGATTGGATTTCACTCAAAACTCAACAAATGACTCCTCCCACCATATTATGACGTTGCCCAAGTTTTGGGCTCGATCCGAAATCAATAGGTGTTCCAAATTGGCCAATTCAAGTTCAACGGCAGTTCGTTCCTAATTGGAGTGGTTGGTGTATTCCATACTTCAAGCGATTGGATTTCACTCAAAACTCACCAAATGACTCCTAACACCAGATTATCATGTTGCCCTAGTTTTGGGGCTCGATCCGAAATCAATAGGTGTGAGAAATTGGAGAGTTCAAGTTCAACGGCAGTTCATTCCTAATTGGAGTGGTTGGTGTATTCCATATATCTAGCGATTGGATTTCCCCCAAAACTCACCAAATGAGTCCTCCCACAATATTATCTTGTTGCCCAAGTTTTGGGCTCGATCCGAAATCAATAGGTGTGAGAAATTGGACAATTCAAGTTCAACGGCAGTTCGTTTCTAATTGGAGTGGTTGGTGTATTCCATACATCTAGCGATTGGATTTCACTCAAAACTCACCAACTGACTCCTAACACCAGATTATCATGTTGCCCAAGTTTTGGGCTCGATCCGAAATCAATAGGTGTGAGAAATTGGACAATTCAAGTTCAACGGCAGTTCGTTCCTAATTGGAGTGGTTGGTGTATTCCATACTTCTAGTGATTGGATTTCACTCAAAGCTCACCAACTTACTCCCCCCACCATATTACCATGTTGCCCAAGTTTTGGGATCGATCCGAAATCAATTGGTGTGAGAAATTGGACAATTCAAGTTCAACCGCGTTTCGTTCCAAATTGGAGGGGTTGGTGTATTCCATACATCTAGCGATTGGATTTCACTCAAAACTCTCCAAATGACTCCTCCCACCATATGATCATGTTGCCCAAGTTTTGGGCTCGATCCGAAATCAATAGGTGTTAGAAATTGGACAATTCAAGTTCAACGGCAGTTCGTTCCTAATTGGAGTGGTTGGTGTATTCCATACATCTAGCGATTGGATTTCACTGAAAACTCACCAAATGACTCCTCCCACCATATTATGATGTTGCCCAAGTTTGGGGCTCGATCCGAAATCAATAGGTGTGAGAAATTGGACAATTCAACTTCAACGGCAGTTCGTTCCTAATTGGAGTGGTTGGTGTATTCCATACTTCTAGCGATTGGATTTCACTCAAAACTCAACAAATGACTCCTCCCACCATATTATGACGTTGCCCAAGTTTTGGGCTCGATCCGAAATCAATAGGTGTTCCAAATTGGCCAATTCAAGTTCAACGGCAGTTCGTTCCTAACTGGAGTGGTTGGTGTATTCCATACTTCTAGCGATTGGATTTCACTGAAAACTCACCAAATGACTGCTCCCACCATATTATGATGTTGCCCAAGTTTGGGGCTCGATCCGAAATCAATAGGTGTAAGAAATTGGACAATTCAAGTTCAACGGCAGTTCGTTCCTAATTGGAGTGGTTGGTGTATTCGATACTTCTAGCGATTGGATTTCACTCAATACTAACCAAATGACTCCTCCCACCATATTATGATGTTGCCCAAGTTTTGGGCTCGATCCGATATCAATAGGTGTTCCATATTGGACAATTCAACTTCAACGGCAGTTCGTTCCTAATTGGAGTGGTTGGTGTATTCCATACTTCTAGCGATTGGATTTCACTCAAAACTCACCAAATGACTCCTCCAACCATATTATGATGTTGCCAAAGTTTTGGGCTCGATCCGAAATCAATAGGTGTTCCAAATTGGACAATTCAAGTTCAACGGCAGTTCGTTCCTAATTGGAGTGCTTGGTGTATTACTTACTTCTAGCGATTGGATTTCACTAAAAACTCACCACATGACTCCTCCCACCATATTATGATGTTGCCCAAGTTTTGGGCTCGATACGAAATCAAGAGGTGTTCGAAATTGGACAATTCAAGTTCAACGGCAGTTCGTTCCTAATTGGAGTGGTTGGTGTATTCCATACTTCTAGCGATTGGATTTCACTCAAAACTCACCAAATGACTCCTCCCACCATATTATGATGTTGCCCAAGCTTTTGGCTCAATCCGAAATCAATAGGTGTTCCAAATTGGACAATTCAAGTTCAACGGCAGTTCGTTCCTAATTGGAGTGGTTGGTGTATTCCATACTTCTAGCGATTGGATTTCACTCAAAACTCACCAAATGACTCCTCCCACCATATGGTGTTGCCCAAGTTTTGGGCTCGATCCGAAATCAATAGGTGTGAGAAATTGGACAATACAAGTTCAACGGCAGTTCGTTCCTAATTGGGGTGGTTGGTGTATTCCATACTTCTAGCGATTGGATTTCACTCAAAACTCACCAAATGACTCCTCCCACCATATTATGATGTTGCCCAAGCTTTTGGCTCAATCCGAAATCAATAGGTGTTCCAAATTGGACAATTCAAGTTCAACGGCAGTTCGTTCCTAATTGGAGTGGTTGGTGTATTCCATACTTCTAGCGATTGGATTTCACTCAAAACTCACCAAATGACTCCTCCCACCATATGGTGTTGCCCAAGTTTTGGGCTCGATCCGAAATCAATAGGTGTTCCAAATTGGACAATTCAAGTTCAACGGCAGTTCGTTCCTAATGGAGTGGTTGGTGTATTCCATACTTCTAGCGATTGGATTTCACTCAAAACTCACCAAATGAGTCCTACCACCATATTATGATGTTGCCCATGTTTTGGGCTCGATCCGAAATCAATAGGTGTGAGAAATTGGACAATTCAAGTTCAACAGCAGTTCGTTCCTAATTGGAGTGGTTGGTGTCTTCCATACTTCTAGCGATTGGATTTCACTCAAAACTCAACAAATGACTCCTCCCACCATATTATGATGTTGCCCAAGTTTTGGGCTCGATCCGAAATCAATAGGTGTTCCAAATTGGACAATTCAAGTTCAACGGCATTTCGTTCCTAATTGGAGTAGTTGTTGTATTCCATACTTCTGGCGATTAGATTTCACTCAAAACTCACCAAATGACTCCTCCCACCATATTATGATGTTGCCCAAGTTTTGGGCTCGATCCGAAATCAATAGGTGTTCCAAATTGGACAATTCAAGTTCAACGGCAGTTCGTTCCTAATTGGAGTGGTTGGTGTATTCCATACTTCTAGCGATTGGATTTCACTTAAAACTCACCAAAATGACTCCTCCCACCATGGTATGATGTTGCCCAAGCTTTTGGCTCGATCCGAAATCAATAGGTGTGAGAAATTGGACAATTCAAGTTCAACGGCAGTTCGTTCCTAATTGGAGCGGTTGGTGTATTCCATACGTCTAGCGATTTGATTTCCCTCAAAACTCACCAAATGACTCCTCCCACCATATTATGATGTTGCCCAAGTTTTGGGCTCGATCCGAATTCGATAGGTGTGAGAAATTGGTCAATTCAATTTCAACGACAGTTCTTTCCTAATTGGAGTGGTTGGTGTATTCCATCCTTCTAGCGATTGGATTTCACTCAAAACTCACCAAATGACTGCTCCCACCATATTATGATGTTGCCCAAGTTTTGGGCCCGATCCGAAATCAATAGGTGTGAGAAATTGGACAATTGAAGTTCAACGGCAGTTCGTTCCTTACTGGAGTGGTTGGTGTCTTCCATACTTCTAGCGATTGGATTTCACTCAAAACTCACCAAATGACTCCTCCCACCATATTATGATGTTGCCCAAGTTTTGGGCTCGATCCGAAATCAATAGGTGTGAGAAATTGGACAATTCAAGTTCAACGGCAGTCCGTTCCTAATCGGAGCGGTTGGTGTATTCCATACTTCCTCCCACCATATTATGATTTTGCCCAAGTTTTGGGCTCGATCCAAATTCAACAGGTGTGAGAAATTTGTCAATTCAATTTCAACGACACTTCATTCCTAATTGGAGTGGTTGGTGTATTCCATACTTCTACCGATTGGATTTCACGCAAAACACTCCAAATGACTCCTTCCACCATATTATGATGTTGCCCAAGTTTTGGGCTCGATCCGAAATCAATAGGTCTTCCAAATTGGACAATTCAAGTTCAACGGCAGTTCGTTCCTAATTGGAGTGGTTGGTGTATTCCATACTTCTAGCGATTGGATTTTACTCAAAACTCACCAAATGACTCCTCCCACCATATAATGACGTTGCCCAAGTTTTGGGCTCAATCCGAAATCAAAAGGTGTTCCAAATTGGACAATTCAAGTTCAACGGCAATTCGTTCCTAATTGGAGTGGTTGGTGTATTCCATACTTCTAGCGATTGGATTTCACTCAAAACTCACCAAATGACTCCTCCCACCATATTATGATGTTGCCCAAGTTTTGGGCTCGATCCGAAATCAATGGGTGTTCCAAATTGGACAATTCAAGTTCAACGGCAGTTCGTTCCTAACTGGAGTGGTTGGTGTATTCCATACTTCTAGCGATTGGATTTCACTCAAAACTCAACAAATGACTCCTCCCACCATATTATGATGTTGCACAAGTTTTGGGCTCGATCCGAAATCAATGGGTGTTCCAAATTGGACAATTCAAGTTCAACGGCAGTTCGTTCCTAACTGGAGTGGTTGGTGTATTCCATACTTCTAGCGATTGGATTTCACTCAAAACTCAACAAATGACTCCTCCCACCATATTATGATGTTGCCCAAGTTTTGGGCTCGATCAGAAATCAATACGTGTGAGAAATTGGATAATTCAATTTCAACGGCAGTTCGTTCCTAATTGGAGTGGTTGGTGTATTCCATACTTCTAGCGATCGGATTTCCCTCAAAACTCACCAAATGACTCCTCCCACCATATTATGACGTTGCCAAAGTTTTGGGCTCGATCCGAATTCGATAGGTGTGAGAAATTGGTCAATTCAATTTCAACGACAGTTCTTTCCTAATTGGAGTGGTTGGTGTATTCCATACTTCTAGCGATTGGATTTCACTCAAAACTCACCAAATGACTCCTCCCACCATATTATGATGTTGCCCAAGTTTTGGGCTCGATCCGAATTCAACAGGTGTGAGAAATTGGTCAATTCAATTTCAAAGACAGTTCTTTCCTAATTGGAGTGGTTGGTGTATTCCATATTTCTAGCGATTGGATTTCTCTCAAAACTCACCAAATGACTCCTCCCACCATATTATGATGTTGCCCAAGTTTTGGGCTCGATCAGAAATCAATACGTGTGAGAAATTGGATAATTCAATTTCAACGGCAGTTCGTTCCTAATTGGAGTGGTTGGTGTATTCCATACTTCTAGCGATTGGATTTCCCTCAAAACTCACCAAATGACTCCTCCCACCATATTATGATGTTGCCCAAGTTTTGGGCTCGATCCGAATTCGATAGGTGTGAGAAATTGGTCAATTCAATTTCATCGACAGTTCTTTCCTATTTGGAGTGGTTGGTGTATTCCATACTTCTAGCGATTGGATTTCACTCAAAACTCACCGAATGACTCCTCCCACCATATTATGATGTTGCCCAAGTTTTGGGCTCGATCCGAATTCAACAGGTGTGAGAAATTGGTCCATTCAATTTCAACGACAGTTCTTTCCTAATTGGAGTGGTTGGAGTATTCCATACTTCTAGCGATTGGATTTCTCTCAAAACTCACCAAATGACTCCTCCCACCATATTATGATGTTGCCCATGTTTTGGGCTCGATCCGAAATCAATAGGTGTGAGAAATTGGACAATTCAAGTTCAACGGCAGTTCGTTCCTAATTGGAGTGGTTGGGGTATTCCATACTTCTAGCAATTGGATTTCACTCAAAACTCACCAAATGACTCCTCCCACCATATTATGATGTTGCCCAAGTTTTGGGGTCGATCCGAAATCAATAGGTGTGAGAAATTGGTCAATTCAATTTCAACGACAGTTCTTTCCTAATTGGAGTGGTTGGTGTATTCCGTACTTCTAGCGATTGGATTTCACTCAAAACTCACCAAATGACTCCTCCCACCATATTATGATGTTGCCCAAGTTTTGGGCTCGATACGAAATCAATAGGTATTCCAAATTGGACAATTCAAGTTCAACGGCAGTACGTCCCTAATTGGTGTGGTTGGTGTATTCCATACTTCTAGCGATTGGATTTCATTCAAAACTCACCAAATGACTCCTCCCACCATATTATGATGTTGCCCAAGTTTTGGGCTCGATCCGAAATCAATAGGTGTGAGAAATTGGATTTAATACTAATATGGTTTTTTCAGAAATTGATAGTCATTGTTTAAGGCCTATGTGTGATTCTGAGTGAACTTTGTCTTGCATGCCATCCTTGCACTTATTGAGCACTTTGCCAAGTTAGTCCAATTTCTTGCTACTTGGAGATGTTATGCAATTCTGCTTATTTCATGATCTTGGTTTCATGCTCTAGAACTTATTTGAATATCTCTTGAGACATTCTGTTGCCATACAATGCTTAGGAAGTGATTTAGGCCATGTTTAAATCGTTTGAGCCTTTCTAACCATCCCTCTACATGTATTCATCCCTAGTCAATCCATTTGAGCCTACGTTAAGCCTTTCTTTGTGTAAACCATTTCTACCATAATAAATCTCTGTTTCTTATCTTTACCTATTCTTTGAGCAATTAAAGCTATCTTTAAAGGAGAGTCATAAAGATTGCAAGGTTTTTGGAGCAAAACTGAGTCATTAGTGCTGTAACCCAAGTGTTGAAAAGAAATAAGTTTTGGGGTATTGTTAACTAATCAAAAGAGGTAATGAAGTGTGACCAATGTAGTCACGGCCCTAGGGTGTTATAAGGAAAGATCATGGTGATCTAGGGTAAAGAGCCACAAAATTAGGCCAAATAACACATTTGAAGGTGCTGAAATTATGTTGAAAATCTGCTCATGTATGTGTTCCTTGCTTGTTACAAAGTTCAGTAATCTCTCATGCTTTTACCTATGCTTTAGTTGTGCTCAAAATGTTGTTATATCTCCATGTCTCCTCTTTCATTCAACCACTACCCTAAGCCTCATTACAACCCTTGTAAAGTCCTTTTGATCCTTGGTAATGTGTGGTATTACTGTGGAGAGCTGATTTCATAATGAGCTTATGGGGCTCGAAATTCTTGATTGTGCTTTAAGTGTGTGCGCATGTACTTATTTGAGTTGCAGGTGTTGTTCTGATTTGGCATTCACACACTACACTTAAGGATGTCATTGTAAGCTTTGCACACTCTTGAATCATGTGTGGAACTTAGATTGTGATTGTTGTGTTTCTTTGGAACCATATACTTTGATGATTCTTTGAGGATATTGTTTGGAAGGCTAGCTGCTTATTTTCTGTTTTCTAAGTTGTAGTTTTATTTTGTTTGCTCGAGGACTAGCAAAGTCTAAGTTTGGGGGTATTTGATAAGTTCATAATTTCACACATTTGCATGCCTTCGTTACTTAGTAATTTTGTTTAGTTTCTCTTTATTTCAAGTCACTTACCTATGTTTGTGTGTTCTATAGGTTGAAGGCAGCAAGAGATTGCTTTTGAAGCAAAATGGTGCAAAACGTGCAAAAACTGGATATTGAGTTAGAAGTTCATTTCGGACTTATCTTCTTCATCCGAGCTTGGATTGGGCCAATACTTGTGTGGTTGGATCAGAGACATTCTGAACTTCAAAATGGATATCTTAAAGTCATATTTGGATTCAGCCAAACCCAATCCGTGAGCCCATCAAAATACACATCATGCTGACATGAGGATGAGCTGATGGATGCTTGGTCATGGTGAGCTAGGCATGAGCTATTGGTTTCTGGATGGATGCTTGATCATGCTGACATGAAGATGACCTATGGCTGCTGGTGGGATTTATTAGTGCAGCAACCAATTCTGATTATCTAAATACAAGTGTTGTATGCATTAGTCATATTCAATTCAGAATTCCCCTTTCCTTCTCCCTATAAATACCACTTCCATTCCACATCCCAGACACAATTCACTTCATCCATTACTTCCATACACACATTCAGATTCACCACAAAGAGAGAGAGAGAGCTAGCTGCAGAGGAGGGAGAGCTGGGAGCTGTCCTGGAAACTACCTTGCTGCCACCAGCTAGTTCTTCTATTCTCTTTATTCTACCTATGTATTTCTTATCTTCTGTATTCATAATTATGTTTAACTAATCCATTTTGTTAGGGCTTAGGATGAAGCCCTAGTCATGAATATTCAATGTTATGGATGATTTCATAGTTAATTGATTTCCTTGCTTTCATTATCAAGTTGTTAATCTCCAGCTTATTATGTGCTTGATGTATGTTTTCTTGGAGTAGCTAACTAGGATTTTATGCATCTAGCACAGGTTGGGAAGGGGTTTAGATTCACCAATTCTACTCTCCTTTCACAAGCAACACATGAATGGCCTAAGAATCATTCAAGGGGTTAATAACCATAGGTTGACTAGGACAGATACCATGTTCTAGGACTTGTGTGATTATCATATTCTCAAGGAACTTAATGACTCTTATATGCTTTATTCTAAGTAGATACCATGCTTAGGTTGCATATTAGAGATCACGTGTTGTGTAGATACCATGCACAATTACATGCCTTAGGAGAATCATGCATCCTGCACCTAGATACCATAGGCTTGTATGCGATAATCTATTGTTAATGAAGCTTGAGTCAATTTCTATGCATTCATAACTTGGATAGGAAGACTAGTGGTAGATTCCAAGGCTCTAACACTTCTCAATCATTGTTTCACAACTTGTTCATTGCTGCCATTGTTTACTTCCAGCACTTCCATTTCATTCTCTTGTTTTCATTTAAACAACAAAAACCCCCCATTCGAGTGCGTGTGTGGTGCTAGGATTCTGTCCTAGACCTTGCCAATTGTTAGTTAGTTTGTTTCTTTGTTTTCAGTTTTTCCATCATTCTAAGTAGTTTAACTTGCAACCAAGTTACCATTCTCCGTGGGATCGACCTCGTATTTCATAAGCTATACTATAAATGGTTCGTGCACTTGCGAGAATTGAAGTTTCTATTTTTAATAACTCATTTTAGTTGTTAGGAATAGGCTCAACAAGTTTTTGGCGCCGTTGCCGGGGAACCGGTAACGATGGTGCTATAGTTAGATTACTTTGAGTGTTTTTGTTTTTGTTTTCGTTGGTTTTTATTTCTGTATTCTGTTTTTCTTTTTAGTTGTTATCTCCATTTGAAGGCACTAATTGGTTTCTTGTGTGTGCATATATGTCCGAATCTGATTCTGAGCCAATTTCACCAGGAACTTTTGCTGTACGTGTTGGTTTGAGGAGGAATTATAGTTCTTTAAGTGCTGAATCTGAGAGCTACGAATCTGAAGGTTCAAGCAAGATGGCAGAGATTCCAAACAACAACAATAATGATGAAGGAGGTGGTGCGCTTGTTGTCCAACCTAGGAAACCCCTGCGTGAATTTTCCATCCCCAAAGTCACTGATCAACCTTCGTGCATCGTCTATCCTCAACTCACAATTGACAGGTTTGAGCTTAGAAGTGGTATGATTCATCTTCTTCCAACTTATTATGGTAATACCACTGAGGATCCTTACATGCATGTTAAGCAATTCTTTGAAATATGTGCTACAATCAAAATTCAAGGACTTGATGATGAGCAGATTAAGATGAGGCTATTCCCATTCAGTTTAAAAGATAAGGCTAAGTCATGGTTATACTCTTTGCCTAATGCTTCAATTCGTACTTGGGATGAGCTTTCTAATAAGTTTTTGCAGAAATTCTTTCCAGCTCAAAAGACTAACAAGATTAGAAAGGAAATTCTTGGTTTCACACAAAGAGAAGGAGAAGCTTTTCATGAATGCTGGGAGAGGTACAAGGAGATGATGAGTTCTTGCCCACACCACAATATAGAGAGTTGGATGCAAATGCAATCTTTCTATGAAGGTTTGCTTGATTCCGAAAGGATGATGGTAGATGCAACAAGTGGAGAAGGACTGATGAACAAAACAGCAGATGAGGCTTTTACTCTCTTTGAATCTTTGAGTACCAACTCTCAACAATGGAGCTACAATAAAGGAAGAGGAGCTCCTATGAAAGCTGTGGTCTCTGAGGTAAGTACTAATAATGAGATTAATGCAAAACTTGATGTTATGTGTTCTTTGCTTCAACAGGCAGTGACTGGCCCTCTAGGAAGCAAAGAGGAAGTTCAAGACCAATCTTTTGCAAAGCACATGCTAGAGCAAGCAAATGCCCTTCAAGGAAGGAATCCTCAGAATGATCCTTACTCAAACACATACAATCCGGGGTGGAGAAATCATCCTAATTTCAGGTGGAGCAATAATTCAAATGTGCAACAATCTCAAGGACCTCCCCCAGGATTTCAAATACAACAAAGGCAATTCCAGCAAGCTCCCCAACAAGTACAAGAGCAAAGGGGTGATCAAATGGGAGAATTGCAAGACATGTTCAAGAAGTTCATGGGGCAACAGATGCAAACCAATCAGAATCTTCAAAATGCAGTGAACAAACTAGAAGTGCAAGTTGGGCAGATTGCATCCTCCATGAGCAATAGAGCATCCGGAACTTTTCCAAGCCAAACGGAGGTGAATCCAAGGCATCATGAGCAAGTTAAAGCAGTGCACATCTTGAGAAGTGGTAAACAAGTTGATAATAAGGTTGGAGATGCCAATGAAGAGCAAGAAGATGGAGAAAACGTGGAGATCATTCAGCCACCACAAGGGCAGCCCACAGGTTCCACCAAACAGCCCCTCAATTCTCTTGGAAAGAGCACAGGCCCTAAGGTATCATCTAATGCTAATCAAGTTCCAATTTCATCTAATGCTTTTAGGCCTATTGCACCCTTTCCCAGCAGGTTATCAAAGTCAAAGAAAGATCAAGGCTTGGATGAGATAATGGAAATATTCAAGAAAGTGCAAATCAACATCCCATTGCTCAATGCCATTGCTCAGATTCCAAAATATGCAAAATTTTTGAAGGATCTATGCACTAACAAGAGGAGATTCAAAGAGCATGAACAGGTTGCATTAAGTGAAGAGGTTAGTGCAGTCTTACAAAGAAAGCTACCTCCAAAGCTAAAGGATCCAGGTTCATTTTCTATACCTTGTATAGTTGGTGATTTTAAGTTTCAAAAAGCTTTGCTTGATCTTGGTGCATCCATTAACCTTATGCCATATCATGTTTATGAGAAACTTAACCTTGGTGAGTTGCAAGCCACATCTGTGAGCATTCAATTGGCAGATAGAACTATCAGGTACCCTAGGGGCATTCTAGAAGATGTTTTGGTGAAAGTAGAAGAGCTGATTTTGCCAGCTGATTTCTTGGTGTTGGAAATGGAAGAAGCACCAATTCATGACAATCAGTTACCACTCATTCTTGGTCGTCCATTCATGGCAACTGCCGGTGCAATTATTGATGTGAAGAAGGGTACATTGACTATGAACGTGTTTGATGAGACAATAGCATTCAAAGTGTTTGAAGCCTCCAAGTTTCCAAGTGATGAGCATGAAGTTTTCCAGCTTGATGCAATTGATAATATGGTGAAAGAAGCACTGCCAATGAGTTATTTGGAGCCTATTGAAGCATGCATCACACAAAGCATAAGGAAAGAAGAAGTGGACAGATTAGAGGCTGTGATCTCTCCTTTACTTCTTGAGCTTGTTTGCAGCATGGATAGCTACATAGAAGTGGGAAAGAGGTATGCAAACCAATTTGAATCTTTACCCGCACCTACTAATAAGGTTTTACCTTCTATTGTGCAGGCACCGGAGTTGGAATTAAAGCAATTGCCAACACACCTTAAATATGCTTATTTAGGTGAGAGTGAGACTCTACCTGTTATCATTGCCTCACACCTCGAACCAAATGATGAGAAGAAGCTTTTGAGGGTTCTAAAAGAGCACAAAACTGTGATTGGATGGAGCATTGCAGATATCAAAGGCATAAGCCCAACATCGTGCATGCATAGGATACTATTGGAGGACAATGCAGTGCCTAAGAGGGATGCCCAAAGACGTCTCAATCCAAACATGAAGGAGGTGGTAAGGAAAGAAGTAATGAAGCTTTTAGATGTTGGTATTATTTACCCTATTTCTGACAGTAAATGGGTGAGCCCAATACAAGTTGTCCATAGCCACTATTGCTTCCTTGATGGATATTCAGGTTACAACCAAATCGCCATAGCCCCAGAAGATCAAGAGAAGACAACCTTCACATGTCCCTTTGGTACTTTTGCTTATAGGAGGATGCCCTTTGGTCTTTGCAACGCCCCAGCCACTTTCCAAAGGTGCATGATGAGCATTTTCTCCGACATGGTAGAAAGGTTTATTGAGGTATTCATGGATGACTTCTCTGTCTTTTGGTGATTCTTTTGATCAATGTTTGCATAACTTATCTAAGGTGTTGGCTAGATGTGAACAAAATAACCTTGTGCTTAATTGGGAAAAATGTCATTTTATGGTTAACCAAGGCATAGTTCTTGGTCATGTCATCTCTAGTAATGGAATTGAGGTAGATAAAGCTAAGATTGATTTGATTGCTTCTATGCCCTCACCTACTTCTGTCAAAGAAGTACGTTCTTTCCTTGGCCATGCAGGTTTCTATAGGCGTTTCATTAAAGATTTTTCTAAGATTGCAAGGCCTTTGTGCAATCTCCTTGCCAAGGACATGGATTTTGTGTTTGATCAAAACTGTGAGAATGCTTTCAATGCTTTGAAAATGATGCTCACAACTGCCCCAATCATTATGCCACCGGATTGGAGCTTGCCTTTTGAACTGATGTGTGACGCCTCAGATTATGCTGTTGGAGCTGTTTTGGGGCAGCGAGTTGATAAGAAGCCACATGCCATCTACTATGCTAGTAGAACCCTCAACGATGCCCAACTCAACTATTCCACCACAGAGAAGGAGTTATTAGCTGTCATATTTGCTTTAGAGAAGTTCAGATCTTATTTGATTACTAACAAGGTCATTGTTTACACTGATCATGCAGCATTGAAATACTTGTTAGCTAAAAAGGATGCCAAGCCACGCCTCATTAGATGGATCCTCTTGTTGCAAGAGTTTGACTTGGAGATAAAAGATAAGAAAGGAAGTGAGAATGTGGTGGCTGATCACTTGAGTAGATTGGTGCATGTATCTAATGAAGAGGAGGATTCACTGCCATTGCGTGAAAGCTTCCCTGATGAGCAACTCTTCTCTATTTGTGCTTTGAATTCTCTTAATCCATTGCCTTGGTTTGCTGATATTGTTAACTACTTATGCACTAACGAACTCCCTACAGGGTTATCTACATTCCAACGTGACAAGCTTAGGAAACAAGCAAGATACTACTTTTGGGATGATCCATACCTATTCAAGCATTGTCCGGACCAAGTAATTCGAAGGTGTGTGCCTGAAGGTGATTTTAAGAGCATTCTAGAGTTTTGTCACTCCCATGCATGCGGAGGCCATTTTGGAGCAAAGAAGACTGCCAACAAAGTGCTACAATCAGGTTTCTTTTGGCCTACCCTTTTTAAGGATGCTTATACATTTTGTGCTTCATGTGATAGATGCCAACGGATGGGTAATTTGCATGCTAGAAATCAGATGCCTCTCACTAATATCTTAGTCATTGATATATTTGATGTTTGGGGAATTGATTTCATGGGCCCTTTTCCTACTTCTTATGGATTTGAATATATATTAGTTGCTGTCGATTATGTTTCCAAATGGGTGGAAGCCATTGCCACTAGAACTAATGATGCTAAGATTGTGATCAGTTTTCTCAGAGGAAATATTTTTACAAGGTTTGGCACACCAAGAGCAATCATTAGTGATGGTGGCTCCCATTTTGTTAACCAAGCTTTTGCAGCACTCTTGAAGAAGTATGGAATCAAGCATAAGGTGGCAACACCCTACCATCCTCAAACTAGTGGGCAGGTTGAGATAAGCAATAGGGAGATTAAGCACATACTTGAGAAGACAGTGAACACCACAAGGAAGGATTGGTACATGCGTTTGGAGGATGCATTGTGGGCTTATAGGACAGCTTATAAGACCCCCATAGGTATGTCTCCATATAGACTTGTTTTTGGTAAACCTTGTCACTTACCAGTGGAGCTTGAGCACAGGGCTTATTGGGCGATCAAGGCATTCAATTTTGACATGAAAGCTGCTGGTGAAAAGAGGAGGCTTCAACTCAATGAGTTGGAGGAGTTGCGACATGAGGCGTATGAGAACGCTAAGCTTTATAAGGAGAAAATAAAGCAGTATCATGACAAGAAGATTCTTAGGAAGACGTTTGAGGAAGGGCAGAAGGTTCTCTTATTCAATTCACGCCTTAAGCTCTTCCCAGGTAAGCTTCGTTCTCGGTGGATTGGCCCTTTTGTTATTACTAATGTGTTTGATCATGGCGCAGTGGAGATTCAAAATATTAAGGATGGCAGCACCTTCAAGGTGAACGGACATCGGTTGAAACCTTACTTTGATGCCAACTTTGATGCCAATATTGAGTCTCAAGCACTCAAGGAGCCTCCACCACTCTCTTGAAGCTCACCAAAGTTTGGACGTCCGGCTGAAGACATAAAACTTAGCGCTTCTTGGGAGGCAACCCAAGGTGATGAGGAGAAGATAGAACGTGCAAGGAGCTTGCTTGCGTCCTAATCGCTTCAAAGGGGAGTTGTTTTCTGAACTCTAACATTTGGTTATGTCTTTTCCTTATCTTCTTTCCTTTCATTTATGAGGCATTGCTTGTTCTTATACTCTAAACATTGAGGACAATGTTTCATTTAAGTTTGGGGGGAAGGATTCAGTTATGTTGTTTTATTGTCAAATTTTAAAATTTTTAAGTGTGTCTAGTGTCTAATAACGCAGGATTTTGTGTGTTGTTTCGTTATCCTTCCAAACACCTATGATAAGACTTGGATTTAATACTAATATGGTTTTTTCAGAAATTGATAGTCATTGTTTAAGGCCTATGTGTGATTCTGAGTGAACTTTGTCTTGCATGCCATCCTTGCACTTATTGAGCACTTTGCCAAGTTAGTCCAATTTCTTGCTACTTGGAGATGTTATGCAATTCTGCTTATTTCATGATCTTGGTTTCATGCTCTAGAACTTATTTGAATATCTCTTGAGACATTCTGTTGCCATACAATGCTTAGGAAGTGATTTAGGCCATGTTTAAATCATTTGAGCCTTTCTAACCATCCCTCTACATGTATTCATCCCTAGTCAATCCATTTGAGCCTACGTTAAGCCTTTCTTTGTGTAAACCATTTCTACCATAATAAATCTCTGTTTCTTATCTTTACCTATTCTTTGAGCAATTAAAGCTATCTTTAAAGGAGAGTCATAAAGATTGCAAGGTTTTTGGAGCAAAACTGAGTCATTAGTGCTGTAACCCAAGTGTTGAAAAGAAATAAGTTTTGGGGTATTGTTAACTAATCAAAAGAGGTAATGAAGTGTGACCAATGTAGTCACGGCCCTAGGGTGTTATAAGGAAAGATCATGGTGATCTAGGGTAAAGAGCCACAAAATTAGGCCAAATAACACATTTGAAGGTGCTGAAATTATGTTGAAAATCTGCTCATGTATGTGTTCCTTGCTTGTTACAAAGTTCAGTAATCTCTCATGCTTTTACCTATGCTTTAGTTGTGCTCAAAATGTTGTTATATCTCCATGTCTCCTCTTTCATTCAACCACTACCCTAAGCCTCATTACAACCCTTGTAAAGTCCTTTTGATCCTTGGTAATGTGTGGTATTACTGTGGAGAGCTGATTTCATAATGAGCTTATGGGGCTCGAAATTCTTGATTGTGCTTTAAGTGTGTGCGCATGTACTTATTTGAGTTGCAGGTGTTGTTCTGATTTGGCATTCACACACTACACTTAAGGATGTCATTGTAAGCTTTGCACACTCTTGAATCATGTGTGGAACTTAGATTGTGATTGTTGTGTTTCTTTGGAACCATATACTTTGATGATTCTTTGAGGATATTGTTTGGAAGGCTAGCTGCTTATTTTCTGTTTTCTAAGTTGTAGTTTTATTTTGTTTGCTCGAGGACTAGCAAAGTCTAAGTTTGGGGGTATTTGATAAGTTCATAATTTCACACATTTGCATGCCTTCGTTACTTAGTAATTTTGTTTAGTTTCTCTTTATTTCAAGTCACTTACCTATGTTTGTGTGTTCTATAGGTTGAAGGCAGCAAGAGATTGCTTTTGAAGCAAAATGGTGCAAAACGTGCAAAAACTGGATATTGAGTTAGAAGTTCATTTCGGACTTATCTTCTTCATCCGAGCTTGGATTGGGCCAATACTTGTGTGGTTGGATCAGAGACATTCTGAACTTCAAAATGGATATCTTAAAGTCATATTTGGATTCAGCCAAACCCAATCCGTGAGCCCATCAAAATACACATCATGCTGACATGAGGATGAGCTGATGGATGCTTGGTCATGGTGAGCTAGGCATGAGCTATTGGTTTCTGGATGGATGCTTGATCATGCTGACATGAAGATGACCTATGGCTGCTGGTGGGATTTATTAGTGCAGCAACCAATTCTGATTATCTAAATACAAGTGTTGTATGCATTAGTCATATTCAATTCAGAATTCCCCTTTCCTTCTCCCTATAAATACCACTTCCATTCCACATCCCAGACACAATTCACTTCATCCATTACTTCCATACACACATTCAGATTCACCACAAAGAGAGAGAGAGAGCTAGCTGCAGAGGAGGGAGAGCTGGGAGCTGTCCTGGAAACTACCTTGCTGCCACCAGCTAGTTCTTCTATTCTCTTTATTCTACCTATGTATTTCTTATCTTCTGTATTCATAATTATGTTTAACTAATCCATTTTGTTAGGGCTTAGGATGAAGCCCTAGTCATGCATATTCAATGTTATGGATGATTTCATAGTTAATTGATTTCCTTGCTTTCATTATCAAGTTGTTAATCTCCAGCTTATTATGTGCTTGATGTATGTTTTCTTGGAGTAGCTAACTAGGATTTTATGCATCTAGCACAGGTTGGGAAGGGGTTTAGATTCACCAATTCTACTCTCCTTTCACAAGCAACACATGAATGGCCTAAGAATCATTCAAGGGGTTAATAACCATAGGTTGACTAGGACAGATACCATGTTCTAGGACTTGTGTGATTATCATATTCTCAAGGAACTTAATGACTCTTATATGCTTTATTCTAAGTAGATACCATGCTTAGGTTGCATATTAGAGATCACGTGTTGTGTAGATACCATGCACAATTACATGCCTTAGGAGAATCATGCATCCTGCACCTAGATACCATAGGCTTGTATGCGATAATCTATTGTTAATGAAGCTTGAGTCAATTTCTATGCATTCATAACTTGGATAGGAAGACTAGTGGTAGATTCCAAGGCTCTAACACTTCTCAATCATTGTTTCACAACTTGTTCATTGCTGCCATTGTTTACTTCCAGCACTTCCATTTCATTCTCTTGTTTTCATTTAAACAACAAAAACCCCCCATTCGAGTGCGTGTGTGGTGCTAGGATTCTGTCCTAGACCTTGCCAATTGTTAGTTAGTTTGTTTCTTTGTTTTCAGTTTTTCCATCATTCTAAGTAGTTTAACTTGCAACCAAGTTACCATTCTCCGTGGGATCGACCTCGTATTTCATAAGCTATACTATAAATGGTTCGTGCACTTGCGAGAATTGAAGTTTCTATTTTTAATAACTCATTTTAGTTGTTAGGAATAGGCTCAACAAGTTTTTCATACTTCTAGCGATTGGAGTGGTTGGTGTATTCCATACTTCTAGCGATTGGATTTCACTCAAAACTCACCAAATGACTCCTCCCACCATATTATGATGTTGCCCAAGTTTTGGGCTCGATCCGAAATCAATAGCTGTGAGAAATTGGTCAATTCAATTTCAACGACAGTTCGTTCCTAATTGGAGTGGTTGGTGTATTCCATACGTCTAGCGATTGGATTTCACTCAAAACTCACCAAATGACTCCTCCCACTATATTATGATGTTGCCCAAGTTTTGGGCTCGATCCGAAATCAATAGATGTTTCAAATTGGACAATTCAAGTTCAACGGCAGTTCGTTCCTAATTGGAGTGGTTGGTGTATTCCTTACTTCTAGCGATTGGATTTCACTCAAAACTCACCGAATGACTCCTCACACCATATTATGATGTTGCCCAAGTTTTGGGCTCGATCCGAAATCAATAGCTGTGAGAAATTGGACAATTCAAGTTCAACGGCAGTTCGTTCCTAATTGGAGTGGTTGGGGTATTCCATACTTCTAGCAGTTGGATTTCACCCAAAACACACCAAATGACTCCTCCCACCATATTATGATGTTGCCCAAGTTTTGGGCTCGATCCGAAATCAATAGGTGTGAGAAATTTGTCAATTCAATTTCAACGACAGTTCTTTCCTAATTGGAGTGGTTGGTGTATTCCTTACTTCTACCGATTGGATTTCACTCAAAACACAACAAATGAGTCCTCCCACCATATTATGATGTTGCCCAAGTTTTGGGCTCGATCCGAAATCAATAGCTGTGAGAAATTGGACAATTCAAGTTCAACGGCAGTTCGTTCCTAATTGGAGTGGTTGGGGTATTCCATACTTCTAGCAGTTGGATTTCACCCAAAACACACCAAATGACTCCTCCCACCATATTATGATGTTGCCCAAGTTTTGGGCTCGATCCGAAATCAATAGGTGTGAGAAATTTGTCAATTCAATTTCAACGACAGTTCTTTCCTAATTGGAGTGGTTGGTGTATTCCTTACTTCTACCGATTGGATTTCACTCAAAACACAACAAATGAGTCCTCCCACCATATTATGATGTTGCCCAAGTTTTGGGCTCGATCCGAAATCAATAGTTCTTCCAAATTGGACAATTCAAGTTCAACGGCAGTTCGTTCCTAATTGGAGTGGTTGGTGTATTCCATACTTCTAGCGATTGGATTTCACTCAAAACTCACCAAATGACTCCTCCCACCATATTATGATGTTGCCCAAGTTTTGGGCTCGATCCGAAATCAACGGGTATTCCAAATTGGACAATTCAAGTTCAACGGCAGTTCGTTCCTAATTGGAGTGGTTGGTGTATTTCATACTTCTAGCGATTGGATTTCACTCAAAACTCAACAAATGACTCCTCCCACCATGTTATGATGTTGCCCAGGTTTTGGGCTCGATCAAAAATCAATACGTGTGAGAAATTGGATAATTCAATTTCAACGGCAGTTCGTTCCTAATTGGAGTGGTTGGTGTATTCCATACCTCTAGCGATTGGATTTCCCTCAAAACTCACCAAATGACTCCTCCCACCATATTATGATGTTGCCCAAGTTTTGGGCTCGATCCGAATTCGATAGGTGTGAGAAATTGGTCAATTCAATTTCAACGACAGTTCTTTCCTAATTGGAGTGGTTGGTGTATTACATACTTCTAGCAGTTGGATTTCACTCAAAACTCACCAAATGACTCCTCCCACCATATTATGATGTTGCCCAAGTTTTGGGCTCGATCCGAATTCAATAGGTGTGAGAAATTGGTCAATTCAATTTCAACGACAATTCTTTCCTAATTGGAGTGGTTGGTGTATTCCAAACTTCTAACGATTGGATTTCACTCAAATTTCACCAAATCACTCCTCCCACCATATTATGATGTTGCCCAAGTTTTGGGCTCGATCCGAAATCAATAGGTGTTCGAATATGACAATTCAAGTTCAACGGCAGTTCGTTCCCAACTGGAATGGTTGGTGTATTCCGTACTTCAAGCGATTGGATTTCACTCACAACTCAACAAATGACTCCTCCCACCATATTATGATGTTGCCCAAGTTTTGGAATCGATCCGAAATCAATAGGTCTTCCAAATTGGACAATTCAAGTTCAACGGCAGTTCGTTCCTAATTGGAGTGGTTGGTGTATTCCATACTTCTAGCGATTGGATTTCACTCAAAACTCACCAAATGACTCCTCCCACCATATTACGATGTTGCCCAAGTTTTGGGCTCGATCCGAAATCAGTAGGTGTGAGAAATTGGACAATTCAAGTTCAACGGCAGTTCGTTCCTAACTGGAGTGGTTGGTGTATTCCATACTTCTAGCGATTGGATTTCACTCAAAACTCACCAAATGACTCCTCCCACTATATTATGATGTTGCCCAAGTTTTGGGCTCGATCCGAAATCAATAGATGTTTCAAATTGGACAATTCAAGTTCAACGGCAGTTCGTTCCTAATTGGAGTGGTTGGTGTATTCCTTACTTCTAGCGATTGGATTTCACTCAAAACTCACCAAATGACTCCTCACACCATATTATGATGTTGCCCAAGTTTTGGGCTCGATCCGAAATCAATAGCTGTGAGAAATTGGACAATTCAAGTTCAACGGCAGTTCGTTCCTAATTGGAGTGGTTGGGGTATTCCATACTTCTAGCAGTTGGATTTCACCCAAAACACACCAAATGACTCCTCCCACCATATTATGATGTTGCCCAAGTTTTGGGCTCGATCCGAAATCAATAGGTGTGAGAAATTTGTCAATTCAATTTCAACGACAGTTCTTTCCTAATTGGAGTGGTTGGTGTATTCCTTACTTCTACCGATTGGATTTCTCTCAAAACACAAGAAATGAGTCCTCCCACCATATTATGATGTTGCCCAAGTTTTGGGCTCGATCCGAAATCAATAGTTCTTCCAAATTGGACAATTCAAGTTCAACGGCAGTTCGTTCCTAATTGGAGTGGTTGGTGTATTCCATACTTCTAGCGATTGGATTTTACTCAAAACTCACCAAATGACTCCTCCCACCATATAATGACGTTGCCCAAGTTTTGGGCTCAATCCGAAATCAATAGGTGTTCCAAATTGGACAATTCAAGTTCAACGGCAGTTCGTTCCTAATTGGAGTGGTTGGTGTATTCCATACTTCTAGCGATTGGATTTCACTCAAAACTCACCAAATGACTCCTCCCACCATATTATGATGTTGCACAAGTTTTGGGCTCGATCCGAAATCAACGGGTATTCCAAATTGGACAATTCAAGTTCAACGGCAGTTCGTTCCTAATTGGAGTGGTTGGTGTATTTCATACTTCTAGCGATTGGATTTCACTCAAAACTCAACAAATGACTCCTCCCACCATATTACGATGTTGCCCAAGTTTTGGGCTCGATCTGAAATCAATACGTGTTCCAAATTGGACAATTCAAGTTCAACGGCAGTTCGTTCATAATTGGAGTGGTTGGTGTATTCCATACTTCTAGGGATTGGATTTCACTCAAAACTCACCAAATGACTCCTCCCACCATATTACGATGTTGCCCAAGTTTTGGGCTCGATCCGAAATCAGTAGGTGTGAGAAATTGGACAATTCAAGTTCAACGGCAGTTCGTTCCTAACTGGAGTGGTTGGTGTATTCCATACTTCTAGCGATTGGATTTCACTCAAAACTCACCAAATGACTCCTCCTACCATATTATGATGTTGCCCAAGTTTTGGGCTCAATCCGAAATCAATACTTGTTCCAAATTGGACAATTCAAGTTCAACGGCAGTTCGTTCCTAATTGGAGTGGTTGGTGTATTCCATACTTCTAGCGATTGGATTTCACTCAAAACTCACCAAATGACTCCTCCCACCATATTATGATGTTGCCCAAGTTTTGGGCTCGATCCGAAATCAATAGGTGTGAGAAATTGGACAATTCAAGTTCAACGGCAGTTCGTTCCTAATTGGAGTGGTTGGTGTATTCCATACTTCTAGCGATTGGATTTCACTCAAAACTCACCAAATGACTCCTCCCACCATATTATGATGTTGCCCAAGTTTTGGGCACGATCCGAAGTCAATAGGTGTGAGAAATTGGACAATTCAAGTTCAACGGCAGTTCGTTCCAAACTGGAGTGGTTGGTGTATATACTTCTAGCGATTGGATTTCACTCAAAACTCACCAAATGACTCCTCCCACCATATTATGATGTTGCCCAAGTTTTGGGCTTGATCCGAATTCAACAGGTGTGAGAAATTGGTCAATTCAATTTCAACGACAGTTCTTTCCTAATTGGAGTGGTTGGTGTATTCCATACTTCTAGCGATTGGATTTCTCTCAAAACTCACCAAATGACTCCTCCCACCATATTATGATGTTGCCCAAGTTTTGGACTCGATCCGAAATCAGTAGGTGTGAGAAATTGGACAATTCAAGTTCAACGGCAGTTCGTTCCTAATTGGAGTGGTTGGGGTATTCCATACTTGTAGCAATTGGATTTCACTCAAAACTCACCAAATGACTCCTCCCACCATATTATGATGTTGCCCAAGTTTTCGGCTCGATCCGAAATCAATAGGTCTTCCAAATTGGACAATTCAAGTTCAACGGCAGTTCGTTCCAATTTGGAGTGGTTGGTGTATTCCATACTTCTAGCGATTTGATTTCACTCAAAACTCACCAAATAACTCCTCCCACCATATTATGATGTTGCCCAAGTTTTGGGCTCGATCCGAAATCAATAGGTGTTCCAAATTGGACAATTCAAGTTCAACGGCAGTTCGTTCCTAACTGGAGTGGTTGGTGTATTCCATACTTCTAGCGATTGGATTTCATTCAAAACTCACCAAATGACTCCTCCCACCATATTATGACGTTGCCCAAGTTTTGGGTTCGATCCGAAATCAATAGGTGTTCCAAATTGGACAATTCAAGTTCAACGGCAGTTCGTTCCTAATTGGAGTGGTTGGTGTATTCCATACTTCTAGTGATTGGATTTCTGTCCAAACTCACCAAATGACTCCACCCATCATATTATGATGTTGCCCAAGTTTTGGGCTCGATCCGAAGTCAATAGGTGTGAGAAATTGGACAATTCAAGTTCAACGGCCGTTCGTTCATAATTGGAGTGGTTGGTGTATTCCATACTTCTAGCAATTGTATTTCACTCAAAACTCACCAAATGACTCCTCCCACCATGTTATGATGTTGCCCAAGTTTGGGGCTCGATCCGAAATCAATAGGTGTGAGAAATTGGACAATTCAAGTTCAACGGCAGTTCGTTCCTAATTGGAGTGGTTTGTGTATTCCATACTTCTAGCGATTGGATTTCACTCAAAACTCACCAAATGACTCCTCCCACCATATTATGATGTTGCCCAAGTTTTGGGCTCGATCCGAAATCAATAGGTCTTCCAAATTGGACAATTCAAGTTCAACGGCAGTTCATTCCTAATTGGAGTGGTTGGTGTATTCCATACTTCTAGTGATTGGATTTCTCTCCAAACTCACCAAATGACTCCTCCCACCATATTATGATGTTGCCCAAGTTTTGGGCTCGATCCGAAATCAACAGGTCTTCCAAATTGGACAATTCAAGTTCAACGGTAGTTCGTTCCTAATTGTAGTGGTTGGTGTATTCCATACTTCTAGTGATTGGATTTCTCTCCAAACTCACCAAATGACTCCTTCCACCATATTATGATGTTGCCCAAGTTTTGGGCTCGATCCGAAATCAATAAGTCTTCCAAATTGGACAATTCAAGTTCAACGGCAGTTCGTTCCTAATTGGAGTGGTTGGTGTATTCCATACTTCTAGCGATTGGATTTCACTCAAAACTCACCAAATGACTCCTCCCACCATATTATGATGTTGCCCAAGTTTTGGGCTCAATCCGAAATCAATAGGTGTGAGAAAGTGGACAATTCAAGTTCAACGGCAGTTCGTTCCTAATTGGAGTGGTTGGTGTATTCCATACTTCTAGTGATTGGATTTCACTCAAAACTCACCAAACGACTCCTCCCACCATATTATGATGTTGCCCAAGTTTTGGGCTCGATCCGAAATCAATAGGTCTTCCAAATTGGACAATTCAAGTTCAACGGCAGTTCGTTCCTAATTGGAGTGGTTGGTGTATTCCATACTTCTAGCGATTGGATTTCACTCAAAACCCACCAAATGACTCCTCCCACCATATTATGATGTTGCCCAAGTTTTGGGCTCAATCCGAAATCAATAGGTGTGAGAAAGTGGACAATTCAAGTTCAACGGCAGTTCGTTCCTAATTGGAGTGGTTGGTGTATTCCATACTTCTAGTGATTGGATTTCACTCAAAACTCACCAAACGACTCCTCCCACCATATTATGATGTTGCCCAAGTTTTGGGCTCTATCCGAAATCAATAGGTCTTCCAAATTGGACAATTCAAGTTCAATGGCAGTTCGTTCCTAATTGGAGTGGTTGGTGTATTCCATACTTCTAGCGATTGGATTTCACTCAAAACTCACCAAATGACTCCTCCCACCATATTATGATGTTGCCCAAGTTTTGGGCTCGATCCGAAATCAATAGGTGTGAAAAATTGGTCAATTCAATTTCAACGACAGTTCTTTCCTAATTGGAGTGGATAGTGTATTCCATACTTCTAGCGATTGTATTTCACTCAAAACTCACCGAATGACTCCTCCCACCATATTATGATGTTGCCCAAGTTTTGGGCTCGATCCGAAATCAATAGGTCTTCCAAATTGGACAATTCAAGTTCAACGGCAGTTCGTTCCTAATTGGAGTGGTTGGTGTATTCCATACTTCTAGCGATTGGATTTCACTCAAAACTCACCAAATGACTCCTCCCACCATATTATGATGTTGCCCAAGTTTTGGGCTCAATCCGAAATCAATAGGTGTGAGAAAGTGGACAATTCAAGTTCAACGGCAGTTCGTTCCTAATTGGAGTGGTTGGTGTATTCCATACTTCTAGTGATTGGATTTCACTCAAAACTCACCAAACGACTCCTCCCACCATATTATGATGTTGCCCAAGTTTTGGGCTCGATCCGAAATCAATAGGTCTTCCAAATTGGACAATTCAAGTTCAACGGCAGTTCGTTCCTAATTGGAGTGGTTGGTGTATTCCATACTTCTAGCGATTGGATTTCACTCAAAACTCACCAAATGACTCCTCCCACCATATTATGATGTTGCCCAAGTTTTGGGCTCGATCCGAAATCAATAGGTGTGAAAAATTGGTCAATTCAATTTCAACGACAGTTCTTTCCTAATTGGAGTGGTTAGTGTATTCCATACTTCTAGCGATTGAATTTCACTCAAAACTCACCGAATGACTCCTCCCACCATATTATGATGTTGCCCAAGTTTTGGGCTCGATCCGAAATCAATAGGTCTTCCAAATTGGACAATTCAAGTTCAACGGCAGTTCGTTCCTAATTGGAGTGGTTGGTGTATTCCATACTTCTAGTGATTGGATTTCTCTCCAAACTCACCAAATGACTCCTCCCACCATATTATGATGTTGCCCAAGTTTTGGGCTCGATCCGAAATCAATAGGTGGGAGAAATTGGTCAATTCAATTTCAACGAAAGTTCGTTCCTAATTGGAGTGGTTGGTGTATTCCATACTTCTAGCGATTGGATTTCACTCAAAACTCACCAAATGACTCCTCCCACCATATTGTGGTGTTGCCCAAGTTTTGGGCTCGATCCGAAATCAATAGGTGTTCCAAATGGGAAAATTCAAGTATAACGGCAGTTCGTTCCTAACTAGAGTGGTTGGTGTATTCCATACTTCTAGCGATTGGATTTCACTCAAAACTCACCAAATGACTCCTCCCACCATATTATGATGTTGCCCAAGTTTTGGGTTCGATCCGAAATCAATAGGTGTGAGAAATTGGACAATTCAAGTTCAACGGCAGTTCGTTCCTGATTGGAGTGGTTGGGGTATTCCATACTTCTAGCGATTGGATTTCACTCAAAACTCACCAAATGACTTCTCCAACCATATTATGATGTTGCCCAAGTTTTGGGCTCGATCCGAAATCAATAGGTGTTCCAAATTGGACAATTCAAGTTCAACGGCAGTTCGTTCCTAATTGGAGTTGTTGGTGTATTCCATACTTCTAGTGATTGGATTTCTCTCCAAACTCACCAAATGACTCCCCCCACCATATTATGATGTTGCCCAAGTTTTGGCCTCGATCCGAAATCAATAGGTCTTCCAAATTGGACAATTCAAGTTCAACGGCAGTTCGTTCCTAATTGGAGTGGTTGGTGTATTCCATACTTCTAGCGATTGGATTTCACTCAAAACTCACCAAATGACTCCTCCCACCATATTATGATGTTGCCCAAGTTTTGGGCTCGACCCGAAATCAATAGGTGTGAGAAATTGGACAATTCAAGTTCAACGGCAGTTCGTTCCTAATTGGAGTGGTTGGTGTATTCCATACTTCTAGCGATCGGATTTCACTCAAAACTCTCCAAATGACTCCTCCCAACATATTATGATGTGGCCCAAGTTTTGGGCTCGATCCGAAATCAATAGGTGTGAGAAATTGGTCAATTCAATTTCAACGGCAGTTCGTTCCTAATTGGAGTGGTTGGTGTATTCCATACTTCTAGCGATCGGATTTCACTCAAAACTCTCCAAATGACTCCTCCCAACATATTATGATGTGGCCCAAGTTTTGGGCTCGATCCGAAATCAATAGTTGTTCCAAATTGGACAATTCAAGTTCAACGGCAGTTCGTTCCTAATTGGAGTGGTTGGTGTTTTCCATACTTCTAGCGATTGGATTTCACTAAAAACTCAGCAAATAACTCCTCCCTCCATATTATGATGTTACCCAAGTTTTGGGCTCGATCCGAATTCAATAGGTGTGACAAATTGGTCAATTCAATTTCAACGACAATTCTTTCCTAATTGGAGTGGTTGGTCTATTCCGTACTTCTAGCGATTGGATTTCACTCAAAACTCACCAAATGACTCCTCCCACCATATTATGATGTTGCCCAAGTTTTGGGCTCGATCCGAATTCAATAGGTGTGAGAAATTGGTCAATTCAATTTCAACGACAGTTCTTTCCAAATTGGGGTGGTTAGTGTATTCCATACTTCTAGCGATTGGATTTCACTCAAAACTCATCAAATGACTCCTCCCACCATATCATGATGTTGCCCAAGTTTTGGGGTCGATCCGAAATCAATAGGTGTTCCAAATTGGACAATTCAAGTTCAACGGCAGTTCGTTCCAAATTGGAGTGGTTGGTGTATTCCATAGTTCTGGCGATTGGATTTCACTCAAAAGTCACCAAATGACTCCTCCCGCCATATTATGATGTTGCCCAAGTTTTTGGCTCGATCCGACATCAATAGGTCTTCCAAATTGGACAATTCAAGTTCAACGGCAGTTCGTTCCTAATTGGAGTGGTTGGTGTATTCCATACTTCTAGTGATTGGATTTCTCTCCAAACTCACCAAATGACTCCACCCATCATATTATGATGTTGCCCAAGTTTTGGGCTCGATCCGAAATCAATAGGTCTTCCAAATTGGACAATTCAAGTTCAACGGCAGTTCGTTCCTAATTGGAGTGGTTGGTGTATTCTATACTTCTAGCGATTGGATTTCTCTCCAAACTCACCAAATGACTCCTCCCACCATATTATGATGTTGCCCAAGTTTTGGTTTCGATCCGAATTCAACAGGTGTGAGAAATTGGTCAATTCAATTTCGACGACAGTTCTTTCCTAATTGGAGTGGTTGGTGTATTCCATACTTCTAGCGATTGGATTTCACTCAAAACTCACCAAATGACTCCTCCCACCATATTATGATGTTGCCCAAGTTTTGGGCTCGATCCGAAATCAATAGGTGTTCCAAATTGGACAATTCAAGTTCAACGGCAGTTCGTTCCTAATTGGAGTGGTTGGTGTATTCTATACCGCTAGCGATTGGATTTCTCTCCAAACTCACCAAATGACTCCTCCCACCATATTATGATGTTGCCCAAGTTTTGGGCTCGATCCGAATTCAATAGGTGTAAGAAATTGGTCAATTCAATTTCAACGACAGTTCTTTCCTAGTTGGAGTGGTTGGTGTATTCCGTACTTCTAGCGATTGGATTTCACTCAAAACTCACCAAATGACTCCTCCCACCATCTTATGATGTTGCCCAAGTTTTCGGCTCGATCCGAAATCAATAGGTGTTCCAAATTGGACAATTCAAGTTCAACGGCAGTTCGTTCCTAACTGGAGTGGTTGGTGTATTACATACTTCTAGCGATTGGATTTTACTCAAAACTCACCAAATGACTCCTCCCACCATATTTTGTTGTTGCCCAAGTTTTGGGCTCGATCCGAAATCAATAGGTGTGAGAAATTGGTCAATTTAATTTCAACGACAGTTCGTTCCTAATTGGAGTGGTTGGTGTATTCCATACGTCTTGCGATTGGATTTCACTCAAAACTCACCAAATGACTCCTCCCACTATATTATGATGTTGCCCCAGTTTTGGGCTCGATCCGAAATCAATAGATGTTCCAAATTGGACAATTCAAGTTCAACGGCAGTTCGTTCCTAATTGGAGTGGTTGGTGTATTCCTTACTTCTAGCGATTGGATTTCACTCAAAACTCACCAAATGGCTCCTCCCACCATATTATGATGTTACCCAAGTTTTGGGCTCGATCCGAAATCAATAGGTGTTCCAAATTGGACAATTCAAGTTCAACGGCAGTTCGTTCCTAATTGGAGTGGTTGGTGTATTCCATACTTCTAGCGATCGGATTTCACTCAAAACTCACCAAATGACTCCTCCCACCATATTAAGTTGTTGCCCAAGTTTTGGGCTCGATCCGAAATCAATAGGTGTTCGAAATTGGACAATTCAAGTTCATTGGCAGTTCGTTCCTAATTGGAGTGGTTGGTGTGTTCCATACTTCTAGCGATTGGATTTCACTCAAAACTCACCAAATGACTCCTCCCACCATATTATGATGTTGCCCAAGTTTTGGGCTCGATCCGAAATCAATAGGTCTTCCAAATTGGACAATTCAAGTTCAACGGCAGTTCGTTCCTAATTGGAGTTGTTGGTGTATTCCATACTTCTAGTGATTGGATTTCTCTCCAAACTCACCAAATGACTCCCCCCACCATATTATGATGTTGCCCAAGTTTTGGCCTCGATCCGAAATCAATAGTTCTTCCAAATTGGACAATTCAAGTTCAACGGCAGTTCGTTCCTAATTGGAGTGGTTGGTGTATTCCATACTTCTAGCGATTGGATTTCACTCAAAACTCACCAAATGACTCCTCCCACCATATTATGATGTTGCCCAAGTTTTGGGCTCGACCCGAAATCAATAGGTGTGAGAAATTGGACAATTCAAGTTCAACGGCAGTTCGTTCCTAATTGGAGTGGTTGGGGTATTCCATACTTCTAGCAATTGGATTTCACTCAAAACTCACCAAATGACTCCTCCCACCGTATTATGATGTTGCACAAATTTGGGGCTCGATCCGAAATCAATAGGTGTGAGAAATTGGACAATTCAAGTTCAACGGCAGTTCGTTCCTAATTGGAGTGGTTGGTGTATTCCATACTTCTAGTGATTGGATTTCACTCAAAACTCACCAAATGACTCCTCCGACCATATTACGATGTTGCCCAAGTTTTGGGCTCGATCCGAAATCAATAGGTGTGAGAAATTGGACAATTCAAGTTCAACGGCAGTTCGTTCCTAATTGGAGTGGTTGGTGTATTCCATACTTCTAGCGATTGGATTTCACTCAAAACTCACCAAATGACTCCTCCCACCATATTATGGTGTTGCCCAAGTTTTGGGCTCGATCCGAAATCAGTAGATGTGACAAATTGGACAATTCAAGTTCAACGGCAGTTCATTCCTAATTGGAGTGGTTGGTGTATTCCATACTTCTAGCGATTGGATTTCACTCAAAACTCACCAAATGACTGCTCCCACCACATTATGATGTTGCCCAAGTTTTGGGCTCGATCCGAAATCAATAGGTGTGAGAAATTGGACAATTCAAGTTCAACGACAGTTCGTTCCTAATTGGAGTGGTTGGGGTATTCCATACTTCTAGCAATTGGATTTCTCTCAAAACTCACCAAATGACTCCTCCCACCGTATTAAGATGTTGCACAAATTTGGGGGTCGATCCGAAATCAATAGGTGTGAGAAATTGGACAATTCAAGTTCAACGGCAGTTCGTTCCTAATTGGAGTGTTTGGTGTATTCCGTACTTCTAGTGATTGGATTTCACTCAAAACTCACCAAATGACTCCTCCGACCATATTATGATGTTGCCCAAGTTCTGGGCTCCATCCGAAATCAATAGGTGTGAGAAATTGGACAATTCAAGTTCGACGGCAGTTCGTTCCTAATTGGAGTGGTTGGTGTATTCCATACTTCTAGCGATTGGATTTCACTCAAAACTCACCAAATGACTCCTCCCACCATATTATGATGTTGCCCAAGTTTTGGGCTCGATCCGAAATCAATAGGTGTGAGAAATTGGACAATTCAAGTTCAACGGCAGTTCGTTCCTAATTGGAGTGGTTGGGGTATTCCATACTTCTAGCAATTTGATTTCACTCAAAACTCACCAAATGACTCCTCCCACCGTATTATGATGTTGCACAAATTTGGGGCTCGATCCGAAATCAATTGGTGTGAGAAATTGGACAATTCAAGTTCAACGGTAGTTCTTTCCTAATTGGAGTGGTTGGTGTATTCCATACTTCTAGCGATTGGATTTCACTTAAAACTCACCAAATGACTGCTCCCACCATATTATGATGTTGCCCAAGTTTTGGGCTCGATCCGAAATCAATAGGTATTCCAAATTGGACAATTCAAGTTCAATGGCATTACGTCCCTAATTGGTGTGGTTGGTGTATTCCATACTTCTAGCGATTGGATTTCAATCAAAACTCACCAAATGACTCCTCTCACCATATTATGATGTTGCCCAAGTTTTGGATTCGATCCGAAATCAATAGGTGTGAGAAATTGGACAATTCAACTTCAACGGCAGTTCGTTCCTAATTGGAGTGGTTGGTGTATTCCATACTTCTAGCGTTCACTCAAAACTCACCAAATGACTCCTCCCACCATATTATGATGTTGCCCAAGTTTTGGGCTCGATCCGAATTCTATAGGTGTTCCAAATTGGACAATTCAAGTTCAACGGCAGTTCGTTCCTAATTGGAGTGGTTGGTGTATTCCAAAGTTCTGGCGATTGGATTTCACTCAAAAGTCACCAAATGACTCTTACCACCATATTATGATGTTTCCCAAGTTTTGGGCTCGATCCGAAATTCACAGGTCTTCCAAATTGGACAATTCAAGTTCAACGGCAGTTCGTTCCTAATTGGAGTGGTTGGTGTATTCCATACTTCTAGTGATTGGATTTCTCTCCAAACTCACCAAATGACTCCTCCCACCATATTAAGATGTTGCCCAAGTTTTGGGCTCGATCCGAAATCAATAGGTGTGAGAAATTGGAAAATTCAAGTATAACGGCAGTTCGTTCCTAAATGGAGTCGTTGGTGTATTACATACTTGTAGCGATTGGATTTCACTCAAAACTCACCAAATGACTCCTCCCACCATATTATGATGTTGCCCAAGTTTTGGGCTCGATCCGAAATCAATAGGTATTCCAAATTGGACAATTCAAGTTCAACGGCAGTACGTCCCTAAGTGGAGTGGTTGGCGTATTCCATACTTCTAGCGATTGGATTTCATTCAAAACTCACCAAATGACTCCTCCCACCATATTATGATGTTGCCCAAGTTTGGGGCTCGATCCGAAATCAGTAGATGTGAGAAATTGGACAATTCAAGTTCAACGGCAGTTCGTTCCTAATTGGCGTGGTTGGTGTATTCCATACTTCTTGCAATTGGATTTCACTCAAAACTCACCAAATGACTCCTCCCACCATATTATGATGTTGGCCAAGTTTTGGGCTCGATCCGAAATCAATAGGTGTTCCAAATTGGACAATTCATGTTCAACGGCAGTTCGTTCCTAATTGGAGTGGTTGGTGTATTCCATACTTCTAGCGATTGGATTTCACTCAAAACTCACCAAATGACTCCTCCCACCATATTATGTTGTTGCCCAAGTTTTGGGCTCGATCCGAAATCAATAGGTGTTCCAAATTGGACAATTCAAGTTCAACGGCAGTTCATTCCTAATTGGAGTGGTTGGTGTATTCCATACTTCTAGCAATCGGATTTCACCCAAAACTCACCAAATGACTCCTCCCACCACGTTATGATGTTGCCCAAGTTTTGGGCTCGATCCGAAATCAATAGGTGTGAGAAATTGGAAAATTCAAGTATAACGGCAGTTCGTTCCTAATTGGAGTGGTTGGTGTATTCCATAGTTCTGGCGATTGGATTTCACTCAAAAGTCACCAAATGACTCTTACCACCATATTATTACGTTGCCCAAGTTTTGGGCTCGATGTGAAATCAATAGATGTGAGAAATTGGACAATTCAAGTTCAACGGCAGTTCGTTCCTAATTGGAGTGGTTGGTGTATTCCATACTTCTAGCGATCGGATTTCACTCAAAACTCACCAAATGACTCCTCCCACCATGTTATGATGTTGCCCAAGTTTTGGGCTCGATCCGAAATCAATAGGTCTTCCAAATTGGACAATTCAAGTTCAACGGCAGTTCGTTCCTAATTGGAGTGGTTGGTGTATTCCATACTTCTAGTGATTGGATTTCTCTCCAAACTCACCAAATGACTCCTCCCACCATATTATGATGTTGCCCAAGTTTTGGGCTCGATCCGAAATCAATAGGTATTCCAAACTGGACAATTCAAGTTCAACGGCAGTACGTTCCTAATTGGAGTGGTTGGTGTATTCCATACTTCTAGCGTTCACTGAAAACTCACCAAATGACTTCTCCCACCATATTTAGATGTTGCCCAAGTTTTGGGCTCGATCCGAAATCAATAGGTGTTCCAAATTGGACAATTCAAGTTCAACGGCAGTTCATTCCTAATTGGAGTGGTTGGTGTATTCCATACTTCTAGCAATCGGATTTCACCCAAAACTCACCAAATGAATCCTCCCACCATATTATGATGTTGCCCAAGTTTTGGGCTCGATCCGAAATCTATAGGTGTTCCAAATTGGACAATTCAAGTTCAACGGCAGTTCATTACTAATTGGAGTGGTTGGTGTATTCCATACTTCTAGCAATCGGATTTCACTCAAAACTCACCAAATGACTCCTCCCACCATATTATAATGTTGCCCAAGTTTTGGGATCCATCCGAAATCAATAGGTGTTCCAAATTGGACAATTCAAGTTCAACGGCAGTTCGTTCCTAATTGGAGTGGTTGGTGTATTCCATAGTTCTGGCGTTTGGATTTCACTCAAAAGTCACCAAATGACTCTTACCACCATATTATGATGTTGCCCAAGTTTTGGGCTCGATCCGAAATCAATAGGTCTTCCAAATTGGACAATTCAAGTTCAACGGCAGTTCGTTCCTAATTGGAGTGGTTGGTGTATTCCATACTTCTAGTGATTGGATTTCTCTCCAAACTCACCAAATGACTCCTCCCACCATATTATGATGTTGCCCAAGTTTTGGGCTCGATCCGAAATCAATAGGTGTGAGAAATTGGAAAATTCAAGTATAACGGCAGTTCGTTCCTAACTGGAGACGTTGGTGTATTCCATACTTGTAGCGATTGGATTTCACTCAAAACTCACCAAATGACTCCTCCCACCATATTATGATGTTGTCCAAGTTTTGGGCTCGATCCGAAATCAATAGGTATTCCAAATTGGACAATTCAAGTTCAACGGCAGTACGTCCCTAAGTGGAGTGGTTGGCGTATTCCACACTTCTAGCGATTGGATTTCATTCAAAACTCACCAAATGACTCCTCCCACCATATTATGATGTTGCCCAAGTTTGGGGCTCGATCCGAAATCAGTAGATGTGAGAAATTGGACAATTCAAGTTCAACGGCAGTTCGTTCCTAATTGGCGTGGTTGGTGTATTCCATACTTCTAGCGATTGGATTTCACTCAAAACTCACCAAATGACTCCTCCCACCATATTATGATGTTGGCCAAGTTTTGGGCTCGATCCGAAATCAATAGGTGTGAGAAATTGGACAATTCAACTTCAACGGCAGTTCGTTCCTAATTGGAGTGGTTGGTGTATTCCATACTTCTAGCGATTGGATTTCACTCAAAACTCACCAAATGACTCCTCCCACCATATTATGGTGTTGCCCAAGTTTTGGGCTCGATCCGAAATCAGTAGATGTGACAAATTGGACAATTCAAGTTCAACGGCAGTTCATTCCTAATTGGAGTGGTTGGTCTATTCCATACTTCTAGCGATTGGATTTCACTCAAAACTCACCAAATGACTACTCCCACCACATTATGATGTTGCCCAAGTTTTGGGCTCGATCCGAAATCAATAGGTGTGAGAAATTGGACAATTCAAGTTCAACGACAGTTCGTTCCTAATTGGAGTGGTTGGGGTATTCCATACTTCTAGCAATTGGATTTCTCTCAAAACTCACCAAATGACTCCTCCCACCGTATTAAGATGTTGCACAAATTTGGGGCTCGATCCGAAATCAATAGGTGTGAGAAATTGGACAATTCAAGTTCAACGGCAGTTCGTTCCTAATTGGAGTGGTTGGTGTATTCCATACTTCTAGCGATTGGATTTCACTCAAAACTCACCAAATGACTCCTCCCACCATATTATGATGTTCCCCAAGTTTTGGGCTCGATCCGAAATCAATAGGTGTTCCAAATTGGACAATTCAAGTTCAACGGCAGTTCATTCCTAATTGGAGTGGTTGGTGTATTCCATACTTCTAGCAATCGGATTTCACCCAAAACTCACCAAATGACTCCTCCCACCATGTTATGATGTTGCCCAAGTTTTGGGCTCGATCCGAAATCAATAGGTGTTCCAAATTGGACAATTCAAGTTCAACGGCAGTTCGTTCCAAATTGGAGTGGTTGGTGTATTCCATAGTTCTGGCGATTGGATTTCACTCAAAAGTCACCAAATGACTCTTACCACCATATTATTACGTTGCCCAAGTTTTGGGCTCGATCTGAAATCAATAGATGTGAGAAATTGGACAATTCAAGTTCAACGGCAGTTCGTTCCTAATTGGAGTGGTTGGTGTATTCCATACTTCTAGCGATCGGATTTCACTCAAAACTCACCAAATGACTCCTCCCACCATATTAAGTAGTTTCCCAAGTTTTGGGCTCGATCCGAAATCAATAGGTGTTCGAAATTGGACAATTCAAGTTCATTGGCAGTTCGTTCCTAATTGGAGTGGTTGGTGTATTCCATACTTCTAGCGATTGGATTTCACTCAAAACTCACCAAATGACTCCTTCCACCATATTATGATGTTGCACAAGTTTTGGGCTCGATCCGAAATCAATGGGTGTTCGAAATTGGACAATTCAAGTTCAACGGCAGTTCGTTCCTAATTGGAGAGGTTGGTGTATTCCATACTTCTAGCGATTGGATTTCACTCAAAACTCACCAAATGACTCCTCCCACCATGTTATGATGTTGCCCAAGTTTTGGGCTCGATCCGAATTCAACAGGTGTGAGAAATTGGTCAATTCAATTTCAACGACAGTTCTTTCCTAATTGGAGTGGTTGGTGTATTCCATACTTCTAGCGATTGGATTTCTCTCAAAACTCACCAAATGACTCCTCCCACCATATTATGATGTTGCCCAAGTTTTGGGCTCGATCAGAAATCAATACGTGTGAGAAATTGGATAATTCAATTTCAACGGCAGTTCGTTCCTAATTGGAGTGGTTGGTGTATTCCATACTTCTAGCGATTGGATTTCCCTCAAAACTCACCAAATGACTCCTCCCACCATATTATGATCTTGCCCAAGTTTTGGGCTCGATCCGAATTCGATAGGTGTGAGAAATTGGTCAATTCAATTTCAACGACAGTTCTTTCCTAATTGGAGTGGTTGGTGTATTCCATACTTCTAGCGATTGGATTTCACTCAAAACTCACCAAATGACTCCTCCCACCATATTATGATGTTGCCCAAGTTTTGGGCTCGATCCGAATTCAACAGGTGTGAGAAATTGGTCAATTCACTTTCAACAACAGTTCTTTCCTAATTGGAGTGGTTGGTGTATTCCATACTTCTAGCGATTGGATTTCTCTCAAAACTCACCAAATGACTCCTCCCACCATATTATGATGTTGCCCAAGTTTTGGGCTCGATCCGAAATCAATAGGTGTGAGAAATTGGACAATTCAAGTTCAACGGCAGTTCGTTCCTAATTGGAGTGGTTGGGGTATTCCATACTTCTAGCGATTGGATTTCACTCAAAACTCACCAAATGACTCCTCCCACCATATTATGATGTTGCCCAAGTTTTGGGCTCGATCCGAATTCAATAGGTGTGAGAAATTGGACAATTCAAGTTCAACGGCAGTTCGTTCCTAATTGGAGTGGTTGGTGTATTCCGTACTTCTAGCGATTGGATTTCACTCAAAACTCACCAAATGACTCCTCCCACCATATTATGATGTTGCCCAAGTTTTGGGCTCGATCCGAAATGAACAGTTCTTCCAAATTGGACAATTCAAGTTCAACGGCAGTTCGTTCCTAACTGGAGTGGTTGGTGTATTCCATACTTCTAGAGATTGGATTTCACTCAAAACTCACCAAATGACTCCTCCCACCATATTATGATGTTGCCCAAGTTTTGGGCTCGATCCGAAATCAATAGGTGTTCCAAATTGGACAATTCAAGTTCAACGGCAGTTCGTTCCTAACTGGAGTGGTTGGTGTATTCCATACTTCTAGCGATTGGATTTCACTCAAAATTCACCAAATGACTCCTCCCACCATATTATGATGTTGCCCAAGTTTTGGGCTCGATCCGAAATCAATAGGTGTTCCAAATTGGACAATTCAAGTTCAACGGCAGTTCGTTCCTAATTGGAGTGGTTGGTGTATTCCATACTTCTAGTGATTGGATTTCTGTCCAAACTCACCAAATGACTCCTCCCACCATATTATGATGTTGCCCAAGTTTTGGGCTCGATCCGAAATCAATAGGTGTGAGAAATTGGTCAATTCAATTTCAACGACAGTTCTTTCCGAATTGGAGTGGTTGGTGTATTCCATACTTCCAGCGATTGGATTTCACTCAAAACTCACCAAATGACACCTCCCACCATATTACGATGTTGCCCAAGTTTTGGGCTCGATCCGAAATCAATAGTGTGAGAAATTGGACAATTCAAGTTCAACGGCAGTTCGTTCCTAATTGGAGTGGTTGGTGTATTCCATACTTCTAGCGATTGGATTTCACTCAAAACTCATCAAATGACTCCTCCCACCATATTATGATGTTGCCCAAGTTTTGGGCTCGATCCGAAATCAATAGGTGTTCCAAAGTGGAAAATTCAAGTATAACAGCAGTTCGTTCCTAACTGGAGTGGTTGGTGTATTCCATACATCTAGCGATTGGATTTCACTCAAAACTCACCAAATGACTCCTCCCATCATATTATGATGTTGCCCATGTTTTGGGCTCGATCCGAAATCAATAGGTGTGAGAAATTGGACAATTCAAGTTCAACGGCCGTTCGTTCCTAATTGGAGTGGTTGGTGTATTCCATACTTCTAGCGATTGGATTTCACTCAAAACTCACCAAATGACTCCTCCCACCATATTACGATGTTGCCCAAGTTTTGGGCTCGATACGAAATCAATAGGTGTGAGAAATTGGACAATTCAAGTTCAACGGCAGTTCGTTCCTAATTGGAGTGGTTGGGGTATTCCATACTTCTAGCAATTGGATTTCACTCAAAACTCACCAAATGACTCCTCCCACCATATTATGATGTTGCCCAGGTTTGGGGCTCGATCCGAAATCAATAGGTGTGAGAAATTGGACAATTCAAGTTCAACGGCAGTTCGTTCCTAATTGGAGTGGTTGGTGTACTCAATACTTCTAGCGATTGGATTTCACTCAAAACTCAACAAATAACTCGTCCCACCATATTATGATGTTGCCCAAGTTTTGAGCTCGATCGGAAATCAATAGGTCTTCCAAATTGGACAATTCAAGTTCAACGGCAGTTCATTCCTAATTGGAGTGGTTGGTGTATTCCATACTTCTAGTGATTGGATTTCTCTCCAAACTCACCAAATGACTCCTCCCACCATATTATGATGTTGCCCAAGTTTTGGGCTCGATCCGAAATCAACAGGTCTTCCAAATTGGACAGTTCAAGTTCAACGGCAGTTCGTTCCTAATTGGAGTGGTTGGTGTATTCCATACTTCTAGTGATTGGATTTCTGTCCAAACTCACCAAATGAGTCCTCCCACCATATTATGATGTTGCCCAAGTTTTGGGCTCGATCCGAAATCAATAGGTGTAAGAAATTGATCAATTCAATTTCAACGACAGTTCTTTCCGAATTGGAGTGGTTGGTGTATTCCATACTTCTAGCGATTGGATTTCACTCAAAACTCACCAAATGACTCCTCCCACCATATTATGATGTTGCCCAAGTTTTGGGCTCGATAAGAAATCAATAGGTCTTCCAAATTGGACAATTCAAGTTCAACGGCAGTTCGTTCCTAATTGGAGTGGTTGGTGTATTCCATACTTCTAGCGATTGGATTTCACTCAAAACTCCCTAAATGACTCCTCCCACCATATTATGATGTTGCCCAAGTTTTGGGCTCGATACGAAATCAATAGGCGTGAGAAATTGGACAATTCAAGTTCAACGGCAGTTCGTTCCTAATTGGAGTGGTTGGTGTATTCCATACTTCTAGTGATTGGATTTCTCTCCAAACTCACCAAATGACTCCTCCCACCATATTATGATGTTGCCCAAGTTTTGGGCTCGATCCGAAATCAATAGGTGTGAGAAATTGGTCAATTCAAGTTCAACAGCGGTACGTTCCTAATTGGAGTGGTTGGGGTATTCCATACTTGTAGCAATTGGATTTCACTCAAAACCCACCAAATGACTCCTCCCACCATATTATGATGTTGCCCAACTTTGGGGCTCGATCCGAAATCAATAGGTGTGAGAAATTGGACAATTCAACTTCAACGGCAGTTCGTTCCTAATTGGAGTGGTTGGTGTATTCCATACCTCTAGTGGTTGGATTTCTGTCCAAACTCACCAAATGAGTCCTCCCACCATATTATGATGTTGCCCAAGTTTTGGGCTCGATCCGAAATCGATAGGTGTGAGAAATTGGTCAATTCAATTTCAACGACAGTTCTTTCCGAATTGGAGTGGTTGGTGTATTCCATACTTCTAGCGATTGAATTTCACTCAAAACTCACCAAATGACTCCTCCCACCATATTATGATGTTGCCCAAGTTTTGGGCTCGATCCGAAATCAATAGGTCTTCCAAATTGGACAATTCCAGTTCAACGGCAGTTCGTTCCTAATTGGAGTGGTTGGTGTATGCCATACTTCTAGCGATTGGATTTCACTCAAAACTCACTAAATGACTCCTCCCACCATATTATGATGTTGCCCAGGTTTTGGGTTCGATCCGAAATCAATAGGTGTGAGAAATTGGACAATTCAAGTTCAACGGCAGTTCGTTCCTAATTGGAGTGGTTGGTGTATTCCATACTTCTAGTTATTGGATTTCACTCAAAACTCACCAAATGAGTCCTTCCACCATATTATGATGTTGCCCAAGTTTTGGGCTCGATCCGAAATCAATAGGTGTGAGAAATTGGACAATTCAAGTTCAACGGCAGTTCGTTCCTAATTGGAGTTGTTGGTGTATTCCATACTTCTAGCGATTGGATTTCACTCAAAACTCACCAAATGACTCCTCCCCCCATATTATGACGTTGCCCAAGTTTTGGGCTCGATCCGAAATCAATAGGTCTTCCAAATTGGACAATTCAAGTTCAACGGCAGTTCGTTCCTAATTGGAGTGGTTGGTGTATTCCATACTTCTAGTGATTGGATTTCTGTCCAAACTCACCAAATGACTCCTCCCACCATATTATGATGTTGCCCAAGTTTTGGGCTCGATCCGAAATCAATAGGTGTTCCAAATTGGACAATTCAAGTTCAACGGCAGTTCGTTCCAAACTGGAGTGGTTGGTGTATTCCATACTTCTAGCGATTGAATTTCACTCAAAACTCACCAAATGACTCCTCCCACCATATTATGATGTTGCCCAAGTTTTGGGCTCGATAAGAAATCAATAGGTCTTCCAAATTGGACAATTCAAGTTCAACGGCAGTTCGTTCCTAATTGGAGTGGTTGGTGTATTCCATACTTCTAGCGATTGGATTTCACTCAAAACTCCCTAAATGACTCCTCCCACCATATTATGATGTTGCCCAAGTTTTGGGCTTGATACGAAATCAATAGGTGTGAGAAATTGGACAATTCAAGTTCAACGGCAGTTCGTTCCTAATTGGAGTGGTTGGTGTATTCCATACTTCTAGCGATTGGATTTCACTCAAAACTCACCAAATGACTCCTCCCACCATATTATGATGTTGCCCAAGTTTTGGGCTCGATCCGAAATCAATACGTGTTCCAAATTGGACAATTCAAGTTCAACGGCAGTTCGTTCCTAATTGGAGTGGTTGGTGTATTCCATACTTCTAGTGATTGGATTTCTCTCCAAACTCACCAAATGACTCCTCCCACCATATTATGATGTTGCCCAAGTTTTGGGCTCGATCCGAAATCAATAGGTGTGAGAAATTGGTCAATTCAATTTCAACAACAGTTCTTTCCTAATTGGAGTGGTTGGTGTATTCCATACTTCTAGCGATTGGATTTCACTCAAAACTCACCAAATGACTCATCCCACCATATTATGATGTTGCCCAAGTTTTGGGCTCGATCCGAAATCAATAGGCATTCCAAATTGGACAATTCAAGGTCAACGGCAGGACGTCCCACATTGGAGTGGTTGGTGTATTCCATACTTGTAGCAATTTGATTTCATTCAAAACTCACCAAATGACTCCTCCCACCATATTATGATGTTGCCCAAGTTTTGGGCCCGATCCGAAGTCAATAGGTGTGAGAAATTGGACAATTCTGGTTCAACGGTAGTTCGTTCCTAATTGTAGTGGTTGGTGTATTCCATACTTCTAGTGATTGGATTTCTCTCCAAACTCACCAAATGACTCCTCCCACCATATTATGATGTTGCCCAAGTTTTGGGCTCGATCCGAAATCAACAGGTGTGAGAAATTGGTCAACTCAATTTCAACGACAGTTCTTTCCGAATTGGAGTGGTTGGTGTATTCCATACTTCTAGCGATTCGATTTCCCTCAAAACTCACCGAATGACTCCTCCCACCATATTATGATGTTGCCCAAGTTTTGGGCTCGATCCGAAATCAATCGGTCTTCCAAATTGGACAATTCAAGTTCAACGGCAGTTCGTTCCTAATTGGAGTGGTTGGTGTATTCCATACTTCTAGCGATTGGATTTCACTCAAAACTCCCCAAATGACTCCTCCCACCATATTATGATGTTGCCCAAGTTTTGGGCTCAATCCGAAATCAATAGGTGTGAGAAAGTGGACAATTCAAGTTCAACGGCAGTTCGTTCCTAATTGGAGTGGTTGGTGCATTCCATACTTCTAGTGATTGGATTTCACTCAAAACTCACCAAATGACTCCTCCCACCATATTATGATGTTGCCCAAGTTTTGGGCTCGATCCGAAATCAATAGGTCTTCCAAACTGGACAATTCAAGTTCAACGGCAGTTCGTTCCTAATTGGAGTGGTTGGTGTATTCCATACTTCAAGCGATTGGATTTCACTCAAAACTCACCAAATGACTCCTCCCACCATATTATGATGTTGCCCAAGTTTTGGGCTCGATCCGAAATCAATAGGTGTGAAAAATTGGTCAATTCAATTTCAACGACAGTTCTTTCCTAATTGGAGTGGTTAGTGTATTCCATACTTCTAGCGATTGGATTTCACTCAAAACTCACCAAATGACTCCTCCCACCATATTATGATGTTGCCCAAGTTTTGGGCTCGATCCGAAATCAATAGGTCTTCCAAATTGGACAATTCAAGTTCAACGGCAGTTCGTTCCTAATTGGAGTGGTTGGTGTATTCTTACTTCTAGCGATTGGATTTGACTCAAAACTAACCAAATGACTCCCCCCACCATATTATGATGATGCCCAAGTTTTGGGCTCGATCCGAAATTAATAGGTGTTCGACATTGCACAATTCAAGTTCAACGCAAGTTCGTTCCTAATTGGAGTGGTTGGTGTATTCCATACTTCTAGCTATTGGATTTCACTCAAAACTCACCAAATGACTCATCCCACCATATTACGGTGTTGCCCAGGGTTTGGGCTCGATCCGAAATCAATAGGTGTTCCAAATTGGACAATTCAAGTTCAACGGCAGTTCGTTCCTAATTGGAGTAGTTGGTGTATTCCATACTTCTAGCGATTGGATTTCACTCAAAACTCACCAAATGACTCCTCCCACGATATTATGATGTTTCCCAAGTTTTGGGCTCGATCCGAAATCAATAGGTGTTCCAAATTGGACAATTCAAGTTCAGCGGCAGTTCGTTCCTAATTGGAGTGGGTGGTGTATTCCATACTTCTAGGGATTGGATTTCACTCACAACTCACCAAATGACTCCTCCCACCATATTACGATGTTGCCCAAGTTTGGGGCTCGATCCGAAATGAATAGGTGTGAGAAATTGGACAATTCAAGTTCAACGGCAGTTCGTTCCTAATTGGAGTGGTTGGTGTATTCCATACTTCTAGCGATTGGATTTCACTCAAAACTCAACAAATGACTCCTCCCACCATATTAAGATGTTGCCCAAGTTTGGACTCGATCCGAAATCAATAGGTGTGAGAAATTGGACAATTCAAGTTCAACGGCAGTTCGTTCCTAATTGGAGTGGTTGGTGTATTCCATACTTCTAGCGATTGGATTTCACTCAAAACTCACCAAATGACTCCTCCCACCATATTACGATGTTGCCCAAGTTTGGGGCTCGATCCGAAATCAATCGGTGTGAGAAATTGGACAATTCAAGTTCAACGGCAGTTCGATCCTAATTGGAGTGGTTGGTGTATTCCATACTTCTAGCGATTGGATTTCACTCAAAACTCAACAAATGACTCCTCCCACCATATTATGATGTTGCCCAAGTTTTGGGCTCGATCCGAAATCAATAGGTGTTCGAAATTGAACAATTCAAGTTCAACGGCAGTACGTTCCTAATTGGGGTGGTTGGTGTATTCCATACTTCTAGCGATTGGATTTCACTCAAAACTAAACAAATGAGTCCTCCCACCATATTATGATGTTGCCCAAATTTTGGGCTCGATCCAAAATCAATAGGTGTTCGAAATTGCAAAATACAAGTTCAACGACAGTTCGTTCCTAATTGGAGTGGTTGGTGTATTACATACTTCTAGCGTTTGGATTTCACTCAAAAATCACCAAATGACTCCTCCCACCATATTACGGTGTTGCCCAACTTTTGGGCTCGATCCGAAATCAATAGGTGTTCCAAATTGGACAATTCAAGTTCAGCGGCAGTTCGTTCCGAATTGTAGTAGTTGGTGTATTCCATACTTCTAGCGATTGGATTTCACTCAAAACTCACCAAATGACTCCTCCGACCGTATTATGATGTTGCCAAGTTTGGACTCGATCCGAAATCAATAGGTGTGAGAAATTGGACAATTCAAGTTCAACGGCAGTTCGTTCCTAATTGGAGTGGTTGGTGTATTTCATACTTCTAGCGATTGGATTTCACTCAAAACTCACCAATTGACTCCTCCCACCATATTATGATGTTGCCCAAGTTTGGACTCGATCCGAAATCAATAGGTGTGAGAAATTGGACAATTCAAGTTCAACGGCAGTTCGTTCCTAATTGGAGTGGTTGGTGTATTCCATACTTCTAGCGATTGGATTTCACTCAAATCTCACCAAATGACTCCTCCCACCATATTATGATGTTGCCCAAGTTTTGGGCTCTATCCGAAATCAATAGGTGTTCGAAATTGGACAATTCAAGTTCAACGGCAGTTTGTTCCGAATTGGAGTGGTTGGGGTATTCCATACTTCTAGTGATTGGATTTCACTCAAAACTCACCAAATGACTCCTCCCACCATATTATGATGTTGCCCAAGTTTGGGGTTCGATCCGAAATCAATAGGTGTGAGAAATGGGACAATTCAAGTTCAACGGCAGTTCGTTCCTAATTGGAGTGGTTGGTGTATTCCATACTTCTAACGATTGGATTTCACTCAAAACTCACCAAATGACTCCTCCCACCATATTATGATGGTGCCCATGTTTTGGGATCGATCCGAAATCAATAGGTGTTCCAAATTGGACAATCAAGTTCAACGGCAGTTCGTTCCTAATTGGAGTGGTTGGTGTATTCCATACTTCTAGTGATTGGATTTCACTCAAAACTCACCAAATGACTCCTCCCACCATATTATGATGTTGCCGAAGTTTTGGGCTCGATCCGAAATCAATAGGTGTGAGAAATTGGACAATTCAAGTTCAACGGCAGTTCGTTCCTAATTGGAGTGGTTGGTGTATTCTTACTTCTAGCGATTGGATTTGACTCAAAACTAACCAAATGACTCCCCCCACCATATTATGATGTTGCCCAAGTTTTGGTCTCGATCCGAAATGAATAGGTGTTCGAAATTGCACAATTCAAGTTCAACGCAAGTTCGTTCCTAATTGGAGTGGTTGGTGTATTCCATACTTCTAGCGATTGGATTTCACTCAAAACTCACCAAATGACTCCTCCCACCATATTACGGTGTTGCCCAAGGTTTGGGCTTGATCCGAAATCAATAGGAGTTCCAAATTGGACAATTCAAGTTCAACGGCAGTTCGTTCCTAATTGGAGTGGTTGGTGTATTCTTACTTCTAGCGATTGGATTTGACTCAAAACTAACCAAATGACTCCCCCCACCATATTATGATGTTGCCCAAGTTTTGGTCTCGATCCGAAATGAATAGGTGTTCGAAATTGCACAATTCAAGTTCAATGCAAGTTCGTTCCTAATTGGAGTGGTTGGTGTATTCCATACTTCTAGTGATTGGATTTCTCTCCAAACTCACCAAATGACTCCTCCCACCATATTATGATGTTGCCCAAGTTTTGGGCTCGATCCGAAATCAATAGGTGTGAGAAATTGGTCAATTCAATTTCAACAACAGTTCTTTCCTAATTGGAGTGGTTGGTGTATTCCATACTTCTAGCGATTGGATTTCACTCAAAACTCACCAAATGACTCCTCCCACGATATTATGATGTTTCCCAAGTTTTGTGCTCGATCCGAAATCAATAGGTGTTCCAAATTGGACAATTCAAGTTTAGCGGCAGTTCGTTCCTAATTGGAGTGGGTGGTGTATTCCATACTTCTAGCGATTGGATTTCACTCAAAACTCACCAAATCACTCCTCCCACCATATTATGATGTTGCCCAAGTTTGGGGCTCGATCCGAAATCAATAGGTGTGAGAAATTGGACAATTCAAATTCAACGGCAGTTCGTTCCTAATTGGAGTGGTTGGTGTATTCCATACGTCTAGCGATTGGATTTCACTCAAAACTCACCAAATGACTCCTCCCACCATATTATGACGTTGCCCAAGTTTGGGGCTCGATCCGATATCAATAGGTGTGAGAAATTGGACAATTCAAGTTCAACGGCAGTTCGTTCCGAATTGGAGTGGTTGGTGTATTCCATACTTCTAGCGATTGGATTTCACTCACCACATGACTCCTCCCACCATATTACGATGTTGCCCAAGTTTGGGGCTCGATCCGAAATCAATAGGTGTGAGAAATTGGAAAATTCAAGTTCAACGGCAGTTCGTTCCTAATTGGAGTGGTTGGTGTATTCCATACTTCTAGCGATTGGATTTCACTCAAAACTCACCAAATGACTCCTCCCACCATATTATGATGTTGCCCAAGTTTTGGGCTCGATCCGAAATCAATAGGTGTTCGAAATTAGGCAATTCAAGTTCAACGGCAGTACGTTCCTAATTGGAGTGGTTGGTGTATTCCATACTTCTAGCGATTGGATTTCACTCAAAACTAACCAAATGACTCCTCCCACCATATTATGTTGTTGCCCAAGTTTTGGGCTCGATCCGAAATCAATAGGTGTTCGAAATTGCACAATTCAAGTTCAACGACAGTTCGTTCCTAATTGGAGTGGTTAGTGTATTCCACACTTCTAGCGATTGGATTTCACTCAAAACTCACCAAACGACTCCCCCGACCATATTATGATGTTGCCAAGTTTGGACTCGATCTGAAATCAATAGGTGTGAGAAATTGGACAATTCAAGTTCAACGGCAGTTCGTTCCTAATTGGAGTGGTTGGTGTATTCCATACTTCTAGCGATTGGATTTCACTCACCACATGACTCCTCCCACCATATTATGATGTTGCCCAAGTTTGGGGCTCGATCCGAAATCAATAGGTGTGAGAAATTGGACAATTCAAGTTCAACGGCAGTTCGTTCCTAATTGGAGTAGTTGGTGTATTCCATACTTCTAGCGATTCGATTTCACTCAAAACTCACCAAATGACTCCTCCCACGATATTATGATGTTTCCCAAGTTTTGGGATCGATCCGAAATCAATAGGTGTTCCAAATTGGACAATCAAGTTCAACGGCAGTTCGTTCCTAATTGGAGTGGTTGGTGTATTCCATACTTCTAGCGATTGGATTTCACTCAAAACTCACCAAATGACTCCTCCCACCATATTATGATGTTGCCCAAGTTTTGGGCTCGATCCGAAATCAATAGGTGTTCGAAATTGGACAATTCAAGTTCAACGGCAGTACGTACCTAATTGGAGTGGTTGGGGTATTCCATACTTCTAGCGATTGGATTTCACTCAAAACTAACCAAATGACTCCTCCGACCATATTATGATGTTGCCCAAGTTTTGGGCTCGATCCGAAATCAATAGGTGTTCGAAATTGCACAATACAAGTTCAACGGCAGTTCGTTCCTAATTGGAGTGGTTGGTGTATTCCATACTTCTAGCGATTAGATTTCACTCAAAACTCACCAAATGACTCCTCCCACGATATTATGATGTTTCCCAAGTTTTGGGCTCGATCCGAAATAAATAGGTGTTCCAAATTGGACAATTCAAGTTCAGCGGCAGTTCGTTCCTAATTGGAGTGGGTGGTGTGTTCCATACTTCTAGCGATTGGAATTCACTCAAAACTCACCAAATGACTCCTCCCACCATATTATGATGTTGCCCAAGTTTTGGGCTCGATCCGAAATCAATAGGTGTTCGAAATTAGGCAATTCAAGTTCAACGGCAGTACGTTCCTAATTGGAGTGGTTGGTGTATTCCATACTTCTAGCAATTGGATTTCACTCAAAACTAACCAAATGACTCCTCCCACCATATTATGTTGTAGCCCAAGTTTTGGGCTCGATCCGAAATCAATAGGTGTTCGAAATTGCACAATTCAAGTTCAACGGCAGTACGTTCCTAATTGGAGTGGTTGGTGTATTCCATACTTCTAGCGATTGGATTTCACTCAAAACTCACCAAATGACTCCTCCCACCATATTATGATGTTGCCCAAGTTTGGACGCGATCCGAAATCAATAGGTGTGAGAAATTGGACAATTCAAGTTCAACGGCAGTTCGTTCCTAATTGGAGTGGTTGGTGTATTCCATACTTCTAGCGATTGGATTTCACTCAAAACTCACCAAATGATTCCTCCCACCATATTAAGATGTTGCCCATGTTTTGGGCTCGATCCGAAATCAATAGGTGTTCCAAATTGGACAATCAAGTTCAACGGCAGTTCGTTCCTAATTGGAGTGGTTGGTGTATTCCGTACTTCTAGCGATTGGATTTCACTCAAAACTCAACAAATGACTCCTCCCACCATATTATGATGTTGCCCAAGTTTTGGGCTCGATCCGAAATCAATAGGTGTTTGAAATTGCAAAATACAAGTTCAACGGCAGTTTGTTCCTAATTGGAGTGGTTGGTGTATTCCATACTTCTAGCGATTGGATTTCACTCAAATCTCACCAAATGACTCCTCCCACCATATTATGATGTTGCCCAAGTTTTGGGCTCGATCCGAAATCAATAGGTGTTCGAAATTGGACAATTCAAGTTCAACGGCAGTTTGTTCCTAATTGGAGTGGTTGGGGTATTCCATACTTCTAGTGATTGGATTTCACTCAAAACTCACCAAATGACTCCTCCCACCATATTATGATGTTGCCCAAGTTTGGGGTTCGATCCGAAATCAATAGGTGTGAGAAATTGGACAATTCAAGTTCAACGGCAGTTCATTCCTAATTGGAGTGGTTGGTGTATTCCATACTTCTAGCTATTGGATTTCACTCAAAACTCACCAAATGACTCCTCCCACCATATTATTATGGTGCCCATGTTTTGGGATCGATCCGAAATCAATAGGTGTTCCAAATTGGACAATCAAGTTCAACGGCAGTTCGTTCCTAATTGGAGTGGTTGGTGTATTCCATACTTCTAGCGATTGGATTTCACTCAAAACTCACCAAATGACTCCTCCCCCCATATTATGATGTTGCCGAAGTTTTGGGCTCGATCCGAAATCAATAGGTGTTCGAAATTGAACAATTCAAGTTCAACGGCAGTTCGTTCCTAATTGGAGTGGTTGGTGTATTCCATACTTCTAGCGATTGGATTTCACTCAAAACTAACCAAATGACTCCTCCCACCATATTATGATGTTGCCCAAGTTTGGGGTTTGATCCGAAATCAATAGGTGTGAGAAATTGGAAAATTCAAGTTCAACGGCAGTTCGTTCCTAATTGGTGTGGTTGGTGTATTCCATACTTCTAGCGATTGGATTTCACTCAAAACTCACCAAATGACTACTCCCACCATATTACGATGTTGCCCAAGTTTGGGGCTCGATCCGAAATGAATAGGTGTGAGAAATTGGACAATTCAAGTTCAACGGCAGTTCGTTCCTAATTGGAGTGGTTGGTGTATTCCATACTTCTAGCGATTGGATTTCACTCAAAACTCACCGATTGACTCCTCCCACCATATTATGCTGTTGCCCAAGTTTGGGGCTCGATCCGAAATCAATAGGTGTGAGAAATTGGACAATTCAAGTTCAACGGCAGTTCGTTCCTAATTGGAGTGGTTGGTGTATTCCATACATCTAGCGATTGGATTCCTCTCAAAACTCACCAAATGACTCCTCCGACCATATTATGATGTTGCCCAAGTTTGACCTCGATCCGAAATCAATAGTTGTGAGAAATTGGACAATTCAAGTTCAACGACAGTTCGTTCCTAATTGGAGTGGTTGGTGTATTCCATACTTCTAGCGATTGGATTTCACTCAAAACTAACCAAATGACTCCTCCCACCATATTATGATGTTGCCCAAGTTTGGGGTTTGATCCGAAATCAATAGGTGTGAGAAATTGGACAATTCAAGTTCAACGGCAGTTCGTTCCTAATTGGAGTGGTTGGTGTAATCCATACTTCTAGCGATTGGATTTCATCCAAAACTCACCAAATGGTTCCGCCCACCGTATTATGATGTTGCACAAGTTTGGGGCTCAATCTGAAATCAATAGGTGTTCGAAATTGGACAATTCAAGTTCAACGTCAATTCGTTCCTAATTGGAGTGGTTGGTGTATTCCATACTTCTAGCGATTGGATTTCACTCAAAACTCACCAAATGACTACTCCCACCGTATTACGATGTTGCCCAAGTTTGGGGTTCGATCCGAAATGAATAGGTGTGAGAAATTGGACAATTCAAGTTCAACGGCAGTTCGTTCCTAATTGGAGTGGTTGGTGTATTCCATACTTCTAGCGATTGGATTTCACTCAAAACTCACCAAATGACTCCTCCCACCATATTATGCTGTTGCCCAAGTTTGGGGCTCGATCCGAAATCAATAGGTGTGAGAAATTGGACAATTCAAGTTCAACGGCAGTTCGTTCCTAATTGGAGTGGTTGATGTATTCCATACATCTAGCGATTGGATTCCACTCAAAACTCACCAAATGACTCCTCCGACCATATTATGATGTTGCCCAAGTTTGGCCTTGATCCGAAATCAATAGTTGTGAGAAATTGGACAATTCAAGTTCAACGACAGTTCGTTCCTAATTGGAGTGGTTGGTGTATTCCATACTTCTAGCGATTGGATTCCACTCAAAACTAACCAAATGACTCCTCCCACCGTATTATGATGTTGCACAAGTTTGGGGTTTGATCCAAAATCAATAGGTGTTCCAAATTGGACAATTCAAGTTCAACGGCAGTTCGTTCCTAATTGGTGTGGTTGGTGTATTCCATACTTCTAGCGATTGGATTTCACTCAAAACTCACCAATTGACTCCTCCCACCATATTATGATGTTGCCCAAGTTTTGGGCTCGATCCGAAATCAATAGGTGTTCGAAATTGGACAATTCAAGTTCAACGGCAGGTCGTTCCTAATTGGAGTGGTTGGTGTATTCCATACTTCTAGCGATTGGATTTGACTCAAAACTAACAAAATGACTCCTCCCACCATATTATGACGTTGCCCAAGTTTTGGGCTCGATCCGAAATCAATAGGTGTGAGAAATTGGACAATTCAAGTTCAACGGCAGTTCGTTCCTAATTGGAGTGCTTGGTGTATTCCATACTTGTAGCGATTGGATTTCACTCAAAACTCACCACATGACTCCTCCGACCATATTATGATGTTGCCCAAGTTTTGGGCTCGATCCGAAATCAATAGGTGTTCGAAATTGGACAATTCAAGTTCAACGGCAGTTCGTTCCTAATTGGAGTGGTTGGTGTATTCCATACTTCTAGCGATTGGATTTCACTCAAAACTCACCAAAATGACTCCTCCCACCATATTATGATGTTGCCCAAGCTTTTGGCTCGATCCGAAATCAATAGGTGTGAGAAATTGGACAATTCAAGTTCAACGGCAGTTCATTCCTAATTGGAGTGGTTGGTGTATTCCATACTTCTAGCGATTGGATTTCACTCAAAACTCACCAAATGACTCCTCCCACCATATTATGATGTTGCCCAAGTTTTGGGCTCGATCCGAAATCAATAGGTGTTCCGAATTGGCCAATTCAAGTTCAACGGCAGTTCGTTCCTAATTGGAGTGGTTGGTGTATTCCATACTTCTAGCGATTGGATTTCACTCAAAACTCACCAAAATGACTCCTCCCACCATATTATGATGTTGCCCAAGTTTTGGGCTCGATCCGAAATCAATAGGTGTGAGAAATTGGACAATTCAAGTTCAACGGCAGTTCGTTCCTAATTGGAGTGGTTGGTGTATTCCATACTTCTAGCGATTGGATTTCACTCAAAAATCACCAAATGACTCCTCCCACCATATTATGATGTTGCCCAAGTTTTGGGCTCGATCCGAAATCAATAGGTGTTCCAAATTGGACAATTCAAGTTCAACGGCAGTTCGTTCCTAATTGGAGCGGTTGGTGTATTCCATACTTCTAGCGATTGGATTTCACCCAAAACTCACCAAATGACTCCTCCCACCGTATTATGCTGTTGCACAAGTATGGGGTTCGATCCGAAATCAATAGGTGTGAGAAATTGGACAATTCAAGTTCAACGGCAGTGCGTTTCTAATTAGAGTGGTTGGTGTATTCCATACTTCTAGCGATTGGATTTCACTCAAAACTCACCAAATGACTCCTCCCACCATATTATGATGTTGCCCAAGTTTTGGGCTCGATCCGAAATCAATAGGTGTTCCAAATTGGACAATTCAAGTTCAACGGCAGTTCATTCCTAATCGGAGTGGTTGGCGTATTCCATACTTCTAGCAATCGGATTCCACTCAAAACTCACCAAATGACTCCTCCCACCATATTATGATGTTGCCCAAGTTTTGGGCTCGATCCGAAATCAATAGGTGTTCCAAATTGGACAATTCAAGTTCAACGGCAGTTCATTCCTAATCGGAGTGGTTGGCGTATTCCATACTTCTAGCAATCGGATTCCACTCAAAACACACCAAATGACTCCTCCCACCATATTATGAGGTTGCCCAAGTTTTGGGCTCGATCCGAAATCAATAGGTGTGAGAAATTGGTCAATTCAATTTCAACGAAAGTTCGTTCCTAATTGGAGTGGTTGGTGTATTCCGTACTTCTAGCGATTGGATTTCACTCAAAACTCACCAAATGACTCCTCCCACCATATTATCATGTTGCCCAAGTTTTGGGGTCGATCCGAAATCAATAGGTGTGAGAAAATGGACAATTCAAGTTCAACGACAGTTCGTTCCTAATTGGAGTGGTTGGTGTATTCCATACTTCTTGCGATCGGATTTCACTCAAAACTCACCAAATGACTCCTCCCACCATATTATGATGTTGCCCAAGTTTTGGGCTCGATCCGAATTCAATAGGTGTGAGAAATTGGTCAATTCAATTTCAACGGCAGTTCGTTCCTAATTGGAGTGGTTGGTGTATTCCATACTTCTAGCGATTGGATTTCACTCAAAACTCTCCAAATGACTCCTCCCAACATATTATGATGTTGCCCAAGTTTTGGGCTCGATCCGAAATCAATAGGTGTTCCAAATTGGACAATTCAAGTTCAACGGCAGTTCGTTCCAAATTGGAGTGGTTGGTGTGTTCCATAGTTCTGGCGATTGTATTTCACTCAAAAGTCACCAAATGACTCTTACCACCATATTATGATGTTGCCCAAGTTTTGGGCTCGATCCGAAATCAATTGGTGTTCCAAATTGGACAATTCAAGTTCAACGGCAGTTCGTTCCTAATTGGAGTGGTTGGTGTATTCCATACTTCTAGCGATTGGATTTCACACAAAACTCACCAAATGACTCCTCCCACCATATTATGATGTTGCCCAAGTTTTGGGCTCGATTCGAAATCAATAGGTGTTCCAAATTGGAAAATTCAAGTTCAACGGCAGTTCGTTCCTAACTGGAGTGGTTGGTGTATTCCATACTTCTAGCGATTGGATTTCACTCAAAACTCACCAAATGACTCCTCCCACCATATTATGATGTTGCAAAAGTTTTGGGCTCGATCCGAAATCAATAGGTGTGAGAAATTGGACAATTCAAGTTCAACGGCAGTTCGCTCCTAATTGGAGTGGTTGGTGTATTCCATACTTCTAGCAATTTGATTTCACTCTAAACTCACCAAATGACTCCTCCCACCATATTATGATGTTGCCCAAGTTTTGGGCTCGATTCGAAATCAATAGGTGTTCCAAATTGGACAATTCAAGTTCAACGGCAGTTCGTTCCAAATTGGAGTGGTTGGTGTGTTCCATAGTTCTGGCGATTGTATTTCACTCAAAAGTCACCAAATGACTCTTACCACCATATTATGATGTTGCCCAAGTTTTGGGCTCGATCCGAAATCAATTGGTGTTCCAAATTGGACAATTCAAGTTCAACGGCAGTTCGTTCCTAATTGGAGTGGTTGGTGTATTCCATACTTCTAGCGATTGGATTTCACACAAAACTCAACAAATGACTCCTCCCACCATATTATGATGTTGCCCAAGTTTTGGGCTCGATTCGAAATCAATAGATGTTTCAAATTGGACAATTCAAGTTCAACGGCAGTTCGTTCCTAATTGGAGTGGTTGGTGTATTCCTTACTTCTAGCGATTGGATTTCACTCAAAACTCACCAAATGACTCCTTCCACCATATTGTGATGTTGCCCAAGTTTTAGGCTCGATCCGAAATCAATAGGTGTGAGAAATTGGACAATTCAAGTTCAACGGCAGTTCGTTCCTAATTGGAGTGGTTGGTGTATTCCGTACTTCTAGCGATTGGATTTCACTCAAAGCTCACCAAATGACTCCTCCCACCATATTATGATGTTGCCCAAGTTTGGGGCTCGATCCGAAATCAATAGGTGTGAGAAATTGGACAATTCAAGTTTAACGGCAGTTCGTTCCTAATTGGAGTGGTTGGTGTATTCCATACTTCTAACGAATGGATTTTACTCAAAACTCCCCAAATGACTCCTCCCACCATATTATGATGTTGCCCAAGTTTTGGGCTCGATCCGAAATCAATACGTGTTCCAAATTGGACAATTCAAGTTCAACGGCAGTTCATTCCTTATTGGAGTGGTTGGTGTATTCCGTACTTCTAGCGATTGGATTTCCCTCAAAACTCACCAAATGACTCCTCCCACCATATTATGATGTTGCCCAAGTTTTGGGCTCGATCCGAAATCAATAGGTGTTCCAAATTGGACAATTCAAGTTCGACGGCAGTTCGTTCCTAATTGGAGTGGTTGGTGTATTCCATACTTCTAGCGATTGGATTTCACTCAACACTCACCAAATGACTCCTCCCACCATATTATGATGTTGCCCAAGTTCTCGATCCGAAATCAATAGGTGTGAGAAATTGGACAATTCAAGTTCAACGGCAGTACATTCCAAACTGGAGTGGTTGGTGTATTCCATACTTCTAGCGATTGGATTTCACTCAAAACTCACCAAATGACTCCTCCCGCCATATTATGATGTTGCCCAAGTTCTCGATCCGAAATCAATAGGTGTGAGAAATTGGACAATTCAAGTTCAACGGCAGTACGTTCCAAACTGGAGTGGTTGGTGTATTCCATACTTCTAGCGATTGGATTTCACTCAAAACTCACCAAATGACTCCTCCCACCATATTATGATGTTGCCCAAGTTCTCGATCCGAAATCAATAGGTGTGAGAAATTGGACAATTCAAGTTCAACGGCAGTACGTTCCAAACTGGAGTGGTTGGTGTATTCCATACTTCTAGCGATTGGATTTCACTCAACACTCACCAAATGACTCCTCCCACCATATTATGATGTTGCCCAAGTTCTCGATCCGAAATCAATAGGTGTGAGAAATTGGACAATTCAAGTTCAACGGCAGTTCGTTCCTAATTGGAGTGGTTGGGGCATTCCATACTTCAAGCAATTGGATTTCACTCAAAAGTCACCAAATGACTCCTCCCACCATATTACGATGTTTCCCAAGTTTTGGGCTCGATCCGAAATCAATAGGTGTGAGAAATTGGACAATTCAAGTTCAACGGCAGTTCGTTCCTAACTATAGTGGTTGGTGTATTCCATACTTCTAACGGTTGGGTTTCACTCAAAAGGCACCAAATGACTCCTCCCACCATATTATGATGTTGCCCAAGTTTTGGGCTCGATCCGAAATCAATAGGTCTGAGAAATTGGTCAATTCAATTTCAACAACAGGTCGTTCCTAATTGGAGTGGTTGGTGTATTCCATACGTCTAGCGATTGGATTTCACTCAAAACTCACCAAATGACTCCTCCCACCATATTATGGTGTTGCAAAAGTTTTGGGCTCGATCCGAAATCAATAGGTGTGAGAATTTGGACAATTCATGTTCAACGGCAGTTCATTCCTAATTGGAGTGGTTGGTGTATTCCATACTTCTAGCGATTTGATTTCATTCAAAACTCACCAAATGACTCCTCCCACCATATTATGATGTTGCCCATGTTTTGGGCTCGATCCGAAATCAATAGGTCTGAGAAATTAGTCAATCCAATTTCAACGACAGTTCGTTCCTAATTGGAGTGGTTGGTGTATTCCATACTTCTAGCGATTGGATTTCACTCAAAACTCACCAAATGACTCCTCCCACCATATTATGATGTTGCCCAAGTTTTGGGCTCGATCCGAAATCAATAGGTCTAAGAAATTGGACAATTCAAGTTCAACGGCAGTTCGTTCCTAACTGGAGTGGTTGGTGTATTCCATACTTCTAGCGATTGGATTTCACTCAAAACTCACCAAATGACTCCTCCCACCATATTATGATGTTGCCCAAGTTTTGGGCTCGATCCGAAATCAATAGGTGTTCCAAATTGGACAATTCAAGTTCAACGGCAGTTCGTTCCTAAATGGAGTGGTTGGTGTATTCCATACTTCTAGCGATTGGATTTCACTCAAAATTCACCAAATGACTCCTCCCACCATATTATGATGTTGCCCAAGTTTTGGGCTCGATCCGAAATCAATAGGTGTGCGAAATTGGACAATTCAAGTTCAACGGCAGTTCGTTCCTAATTGGAGTGGTTGGTGTATTCCATACTTCTAGCGATTGGATTTTTACTCAAAACTAACCAAATGACTCCTCCCACCATATTATGATGTTGCCCAAGTTTTGGGCTCGATCCGAAATCAATAGGTCTGAGAAATTGGTCAATTCAATTTCAACAACAGTTCGTTCCTAATTGGAGTGGTTGGTGTATTCCATACGTCTAGCGATTGGATTTCACTCAAAACTCACCAAATGACTCCTCCCACCATATTATGGTGTTGCAAAAGTTTTGGGCTCGATCCGAAATCAATAGGTGTGAGAATTTGGACAATTCATGTTCAACGGCAGTTCATTCCTAATTGGAGTGGTTGGTGTATTCCATACTTCTAGCGATTTGATTTCATTCAAAACTCACCAAATGACTCCTCCCACCATATTATGATGTTGCCCATGTTTTGGGCTCGATCCGAAATCAATAGGTCTGAGAAATTAGTCAATCCAATTTCAACGACAGTTCGTTCCTAATTGGAGTGGTTGGTGTATTCCATACTTCTAGCGATTGGATTTCACTGAAAACTCACCAAATGACTCCTCCCACCATATTATGATGTTGCCAAAGTTTTGGGCTCGATCCGAAATCAGTAGGTCTTCCAAATTGGATAATTCAAGTTCAACGGCAGTTCGTTCCTAATTGGAGTGGTTGGGCTATTCCATACTTCTAGCAATTGGATGTCACTCAAAACTCACCAAATGACTCCTCCCACCATATTATGATGTTGCCCATGTTTTGGGGTCGATCCGAAATCAATAGGTGTTCCAAATTGGACAATTCAAGTTCAACGGCAGTTCGTTGCAAATTGGAGTGGTTGGTGTATTCCATCGTTCTGGCGATTTGATTTCACTCAAAAGTCACCAAATGACTCCTCCCACCATATTACGATGTTTCCCAAGTTTTGGGCTCGATCCGAAATCAATAGGTGTGAGAAATTGGACAATTCAAGTTCAACGGCAGTTCGTTCCTAATTGGAGTGGTTGGTGTTTTCCATACTTCTAGCGATTGGATTTCACTCAAAACTCGCCAAATGACTCCTCCCACCATATTATGATGTTGCCCAAGTTTTGGGCTCGATTCGAAATCAATAGGTATTCCAAATTGGACAATTCAAGTTCAACGGCAGTACGTCCCTAATTGGAGTGGTTGGTCTATTCCATACTTCTAGCGATTGGATTTCATTCAAAAATTACCAAATGACTCCTCCCACCATATTATGATGTTGCCCAAGTTTTGGCCTCGATCCGAAATCAATATGTGTGAGAAATTGGACAATTCAAGTTCAACGGCAGTTCGTTCCTAATTGGATTGGTTGGTGTATTCCATAGTTCTGGCGATTGGATTTCACTCAAAAGTCACCAAATGACTCCTCCCACCATATTACGATGTTGCCCAAGTTTTGGGCTCGATCCGAAATTAATAGGTGTGAGAAATTGGACAATTCAAGTTCAACGGCAGTTCGTTCCTAATTGGAGTGGTTGGTGTTTTCCATACTTCTAGCGATTGGATTTCACTCAAAACTCACCAAATGACTCCTCCCACCATATTATGATGTTGCCCAAGTTTTGGGCTCGATCCGAAATCAATAGGTGTGAAAAATGGGTCAATTCAATTTCAACGACTGTTCTTTCCTAATGGGAGTGGTTAGTGTATTCCATACTTCTAGCGATTGGATTTCACTCAAAACTCACCAAATGACTCCTCCCACCATATTATGATGTTGCCCAAGTTTTGGGCTCGATCCGAAATCAATAGGTCTTCCAAATTGGACAATTCAAGTTCAACGGCAGTTCGTTCCTAATTGGAGTGGTTGGTGTATTCCATACTTCTAGTGATTGGATTTCTCTCCAAACTCACCAAATGACTCCTCCCACCATATTATGATGTTGCCCAAGTTTTGGGCTCGATCCGAAATCAATAGGTGGGAGAAATTGGTCAATTCAATTTCAACGAAAGTTCGTTCCTAATTGGAGTGGTTGGTGTATTCCATACTTCTAGCGATTGTATTTCACTCAAAACTCACCAAATGACTCCTCCCACCATATTGTGGTGTTGCCCAAGTTTTGGGCTCGATCCGAAATCAATAGGTGTTCCAAATTGGAAAATTCAAGTATAACGGCAGTTCGTTCCTAACTGGAGTGGTTGGTGTATTCCATACTTCTAGCGATTGGATTTCACTCAAAACTGACCAAATGACTCCTCCCACCATATTATGATGTTGCCCAAGTTTTGGGTTCGATCCGAAATCAATAGGTGTGAGAAATTGGACAATTCAAGTTCAACGGCAGTTCGTTCCAAATTGGAGTGGTTGGTGTATTCCATACTTCTAGCGATTGGATTTCACTCAAAACTCACCAAATGACTCCTCCCACCATATTATGATGTTGCCCAAGTTTGGGGCTCGATCCGAAATCAATAGGTGTGAGAAATTGGACAATTCAAGTTCAACGGCAGTTCGTTCCTAATTGGAGTGGTTGGTGTATTCCATACTTCTAGCGATTGGAGTTCACTCAAAACTCACCAAATGACTCCTCCCACCATATTACGATGTTGCCCAAGTTTTGGGCTCGATCCGAAATCAATAGGTGTTCCAAATTGGACAATTCAAGTTCAACGGCAGTTCATTACTAATTGGAGTGGTTGGTGTATTCCATACTTCTAGCAATCGGATTTCACTCAAAACTCACCAAATGACTCCTCCCACCATATTATGATGTTGCCCAAGTTTTGGGCTCCATCCGAAATCACTAGGTGTTCCAAATTGGACAATTCAAGTTCAACGGCAGTTCGTTCCAAGTTGGAGTGGTTGGTGTATTCCATAGTTCTGGCGATTGGATTTCACTCAAAAGTCACCAAATGACTCTTACCACCATATTATGATGTTGCCCAAGTTTTGGGCTCGATCCGAAATCAATAGGTGTGAGAAATTGGACAATTCAAGTTCAACGGCAGTTCGTTCCTAATTGGAGTGGTTGGTGTATTCCATACTTCTAGCGATTGGATTTCACTCAAAACTCACCAAATGACTCCTCCCACCATATTATGATGTTGCCCAAGTTTGGGGCTCGATCTGAAATCAATAGGGGTGAGAAATTGGACAATTCAAGTTCAGCGGCAGTTCGTTCCTAATTGGAGTGGTTGGTGTATTCCATACTTCTAGCGATTGGAGTTCACTCAAAACTCACCAAATGACTCCTCCCACCATATTATGATGTTGCCCAAGTTTTGGGCTCCATCCGAAATCAATAGGTGTTCCAAATTGGACAATTCAAGTTCAACGGCAGTTCGTTCCAAGTTGGAGTGGTTGGTGTATTCCATAGTTCTGGCGATTGGATTTCACTCAAAAGTCACCAAATGACTCTTACCACCATATTATGATGTTGCCCAAGTTTTGGGCTCGATCCGAAATCAATAGGTGTGACAAATTGGACAATTCAAGTTCAACGGCAGTTCGTTCCTAATTGGAGTGGTTGGTGTATTCCATACTTCTAGCGATTGGATTTCACTCAAAACTCACCAAATGACTCCTCCCACCATATTATGATGTTGCCCAAGTTTGGGGCTCGATCTGAAATCAATAGGGGTGAGAAATTGGACAATTCAAGTTCAGCGGCAGTTCGTTCCTAATTGGAGTGGTTGGTGTATTCCATACTTCTAGCGATTGGAGTTCACTCAAGACTCACCAAATGACTCCTCCCACCATATTATGATGTTGGCCAAGTTTTGGGCTCCATCCGAAATCAATAGGTGTTCCAAATTGGACAATTCAAGTTCAACGGCAGTTCGTTCCTAATTGGAGTGGTTGGTGTATTCCATACTTCTAGCGATTGGATTTCACACAACACTCACCAAATGACTCCTCCCACCATATTATGATGTTGCCCAAGTTTTGGGGTCGATCCGAAATCAATAGGTGTTCCAAATTGGACAATTCAAGTTCAACGGCAGTTCGTTCCAAATTGGAGTTGTTGGTGTATGCCATAGTTCTGGCGATTGGATTTCACTCAAAAGTCACCAAATGACTCTTACCACCATATTATGATGTTGCCCAAGTTTTGGGCTCGATCCGAAATCAATAGGTGTGAGAAATTGGACAATTCAAGTTCAACGGCAGTTCGTTCCTAATTGGAGTGGTTGGTGTATTCCATACTTCTAGCGATTGGATTTCACTCAAAACTCTCCAAATGACTCCTCCCACCATATTATGATGTTGCCCAAGTTTTGGGCTCGATCCGAAATCAATAGGTGTTCCAAATTGGACAATTCAAGTTCAACGGCAGTTCGTTCCTAATTGGAGTGGTTGGTGTTTTCCATACTTCTAGCGATTGGATTTCACTCAAAACTCAGCACATGACTCCTCCCTCCATATTATGATGTTGCCCAAGTTTTGGGCTCGATCCGAATTCAATAGGTGTGAGAAATTGGTCAATTCAATTTCAACGACAGTTCTTTCCTAGTTGGAGTGGTTGGTGTATTCCGTACTTCTAGCGATTGGATTTCACTCAAAACTCACCAAATGACTCCTCCCACCATATTACGATGTTGCCCAAGTTTTGGGCACGATCCGAAATCAGTAGGTGTGAGAAATTGGACAATTCAAGTTCAACGGCAGGTCGTTCCTAATTGCAGTGGTTGGTGTATTCCATACTTCTAGCGATTGAATTTCACTCCAAAATCACCAATTGACTCCACCCACCATATTACGATGTTGCCCAAGTTTTGGGCTCGATCCGAAATCAATAGGTGTGAGAAATTGGTCAATTCAATTTCAACGACAGTTCGTTCCTAATTGGAGTGGTTGGTGTATTCCTTACTTCTAGCGATTGGATTTCACTCGTAACTCTCCAAATGACTCCTCCCACCATATTATGATTGTTCCCAAGTTTTGGGCTCGATCCGAAATCAATAGGTGTGAGAAATTGGTCAATTCAATTTCAACGACAGTTCGTTCCTAATTGGAGTGGTCGGTGTTTTCCATACGTCTAGCGATTGGATTTCACTCAAAACTCACCAAATGACTCCTCCCACTATATTATGATGTTGCCCAAGTTTTGGGCTCGATCCGAAATCAATAGATGTTCCAAATTGGACAATTCAAGTTCAACGGCAGTTCGTTCCTAATTGGAGTGGTTGGTGTATTCCATACTTCTAGCGATTGGATTTCACTCAAAACTCACCAAATGACTCCTCCCACCATATTATGATGTTGCCCAAGTTTTGGTCTCGATCCGAAATCAATAGGTGTTCCAAATTGGACAATTCAAGTTCAACGGCAGTTCGTTCCTAACTGGAGTGGTTGGTGTATTCCAGACTTCTAGCAATTGGATTTCACTCAAAACTCACCAAATGACTCCTCCCACCATATTATGTTGTTGCAAAAGTTTTGGACTCGATCCGAAATCAATAGGTGTGAGAAATTGGACAATTCAAGTTCAACGGCAGTTCGCTCCTAATTGGAGTGGTTGGTGTATTCCATACTTCTAGCGATTTGATTTCACTCTAAACTCATCAAATGACTCCTCCCACCATATTATGATGTTGCCCAAGTTTTGGGCTCGATCCGAAATCAATAGGTATTCCAAATTGGACAATTCAAGTTCAACGGCAGTTCGTTCCTAATTGGAGTGGTTGGTGTATTCCATACTTCTAGCGATTGGATTTAACTCAAAACTCACCAAATGACTCCTCCCACCATATTATGATGTTGCCCAAATTTTGGGCTCGATCCGAAATCAATAGGTGTTCCAAATTGGACAATTCAAGTTCAACGGCATTTCGTTCCAAATTGGAGTGGTTGGTGTATTTGATCGGTTCATAATTGTATATCATTTTGTACCCTTCTAGCTTATGATTTGGTTATGTTTTTGAGTTAAACTTGTGCTTTTAATCCTTTTTGTGTTTATCTTTCAGTTAATTGACATTTAGGTAACAATGATGACTTTGGATAGGAAATGATGCAATCCATGCATGTTATGGGCTGATTGGCATAAGAGCAAGAGCTTAAAGACAAAACCAAAGTTGGGCCACACTCCTTGTCAGTCCAGTTTCGTAAGTCACCTTGCAGGTCTCATTTCAGCAATCTGCACAACTCGGATGAGGAGACATTCTTCATAGAAGTTGTTCAATTGGGTGTCTAGTATAACATATCCAAAATCCAGCCCAATTGAACATATGTGGAGTCCTTAGCCCGTCCAACACTGAACCATGCTCAGGAGGATTTGTAGCTGCCAGCTTTGAGCCTTGTCTCCTCCTTTAAGCCATGTGCCTCACCCATGCTGCAACTGACTTTGGATCCAACATAATGAGTGAAGTGGGGAGGCATTCCAGCTATGAAATTCTAAAGGAGCAAGTTGGTACATGCTGGAGTTATTATAGAGAAAGCATGTGCATGCATGTAAAGCAAAGAAATGAAATGAAGTCAATTCCAGTCTCTGTTCGGCTGCCAACTTGTAAGGCCCAAAACGCACACTTCTACTGCTCCGATGGGAATACTTTCTTCATAGAAGTTGTTCCAATGGGTGTCTATTATAACATATCCAAATTTGAGCACCATTGGATACGTTTTGAAACCTCTGGCCTTCCTACACCAAGACTGGTTCAGAAAACTCGTTTTTCAGCAACCAAAAGGCAACCACATGGGTTGGCAGCAAAAGGCAGCCACAATTGATCACCTTTGATCCCATGTGAAGAAAGCTTGAGGTGCAGCAAAAGAAGTATGGGATGAGATTGATTCCAACCACACTAACATAGACAAGATGAAGTGTGAGTTATGGGTTGTATTAAAAGAGGAATGGTGGTGTTGGATTTCATCATGTTGTTCCTCCCTCTTAGCCCTATAAATAGAGAAGCCTTCAAGCTTCAAAACACACCCCAAGGGGGGGAGCTCTCAAACACTTCTCTAGAGCTCCCTTCCCTTCTCTCCCTCAAATTCTCTTAGTTTCCTTTCTAGTTTTCAATTGTTGTAATGAAATATTTGTGCTGAAATTCTCCTTAAGTTTTTCAAGTTCTACTTTACTTTTATTTGTAATGTACATTCTTTCTTAAGTATTCAAGTTTAATTAGTTTCCAAGTTTCAATTATGATTTTTGTTCTTATTCATTATGCTTATAAGTTAATATGCTAGTTTGAATGATTGATCACCATTTAGGCTTGCATGTTAGCTATCTTGGTTTGAATTAAGAGTAGACACCATGCTTTAATTCGAATTGAACTATGAATAGGAAGAGTATGTATGGACATTCGACAACAGGGATTAGATACATGCTTGGTTGTTTAAATTGTTCTTCTATGCTTAATGGGTTCCTAATGCTTAGTTTTAGGTTAGACAACAAATGATCAAATTAGGGAATTAGGAACACAAGGTTATGACCAAACACCATGGCTTAATCATACTTTAGCTAGAATCAATCCGTTAATCTAATTGAACTTGGGAACTTATTTGCTTGAGTTATTTTCCTTTTTCTTGTTTTATTTATTTTCTTTTTCATTTCTGTTTTGTATAGGGGAAATGAATTGGATCATTCAATCACCAATCCTCGTGGGATCGACCTCGCACTTACATATGCTATACTACCAAACGGCTCGTGCACTTGCGAGTATCACAAGTTGAGGATGCAGCTGAATCTATTTTGGTGCAGCTGAATCGAAGCAACAAGTTTTTGGCGCCGTTGCCGGGGATCGGTAACATTGTTTGATTCTATTTGATTTTCCTACTTTTTATTTATTTATAATGTTTAAAGTCTACTTAGTTCTCTATTGTTCATTCCTAATCCTTTTAATTCCATTTCAAGTTTGTGTGTTGGTTTTAGCAATTTATGACAGCTTAATAAAAATGGAGAGAGATGGCAACCTCAATCATAAGAATGGGAAGTGTGGAGCAATGGGAGAAGTCGACCTCCAAGTGCATCCATGCTCGACCTAATCGCTTCAAGGGGGAGCATTTCAATCCTTTCTCTTCTTTGAATTCTGTTTATTTCTGTTATTGTTTTTGCCTTTTGGTCCGCGTTGGGTTCTTTGTTTTTCTGTGCTGAATCCAACCATATAAAGAACGTGAAATTTGGACTTGCGGTTGGAAAGTTATGGCCTAAAAACTGAACACAGGTCGAAGCTGAAAGACAGAGAAACGAATCTGTCCAAATGGTGATAAATAGGTGATAGAAAGTGCTGTTTGTGTTTTTCTTTGGTTTCTTGGTTTGTTTCTTTTAGTACAACAATTTATTTCGTTTGTTTGAGTTTGTTTAGAGTACTTAGTTCATTTTAATTTATGGTTTGTTGTTTCATTTTATCTTAATTTGTTTTTGTTTTTTTTATCTTAAAAATTTTAAAAAAGATTTTTCATATGAGCTGACTTATGGTAACCCCAGTGAGCACTTCTGTCAATACAGTGTCTAGGAGTTCTTTAGGCGACACCTTCGGTGTCTAAGAAGTTTGGGTTTTAAGCGGGACCATTGTGACCCCTCCAACCTTCCCGGATCCCCTGGCTGTGTTTTCTGAGGCCCTTAACTGGTCATCCGTGAGTTGCTTGTATATTCGTGTGTTTTTAAATTAAGTTTTTTTTAATTTTTTTAATTTTTTTTTTCTTTGTTTTCTTTTCTGTTGAGTCTTTGTTTTTGTTTTTGTTTTGTGAAGTTAGTTTATGTATTTATTTACGTGGTTTGGTTAGTTTGTTTATTTCTGAGTGTTAAAACACAGTTTTATTTTATTTCAAAACGCTGCTTAAAAACAAAAAAAAACAAAAACAAAAACAAAAACAAAAAACAAAAAACAAAAACTTCTTCTTCTTCTTCATCTTCTTCATCTTCATCTTCATCATCATCATGGCTTGCCTCTATTGTCTCGCACTTGTAGAATCTGCAGCAGCTCTACATGGTCATCATTTTTCCTCTGCAGTGCTTCCACATGCTGAGTGGCACAATAGAGCCGCTTCTGCAAGTCCGCCACCATAGCCTTCAAGGTAGCCACCTCAGCCTTCAAGGCAGCCACCTCCTGACTTTAACCGGCAGATCATTGGCATATAGCACACAGGTCTGACAAGGTGGCAGTGGATGAGTCCCACACTTATACCGCGCTCCAAGCGGTCTCGGCCACAAATCTGGGCTTGCGCCTACTGCCAATCATGCCTCCCAGCAGCACTGCTCTGTTCGGCCTTGCCTCAGCAAAGTTCGGTATTGCCTCAGCAAAGTTTGAGGCCGTGCCGTGATGATATGTGGAGTTTTGGAAGACAGAGGTTGGAGGAGCCCTTGTCTGGGCATTCGGTGGTGCAAGTGAGAGCTCAAGGTTGAGATCATCAAGGTGAGTGCATGAGGATGCCATTTGTTTTGCTTCTGAATTTTTTTGATGTTTTTCCTTGAGTTTGCAGGAAGAAATGCAGGATATCATCCGCTTGCAAAGGCGTGCTTTAAATAGACATATGCTGATGAGGGTGCCAACACCATTTCAGATTTCCCGGGCATGCTCGACCTAATCGCTTCAAGGGGGAGCACATTAACTTTCACTTTACTTTTCTTTTTTCCGTGTTTTCTGGTGTTTTATGTTTTTGCCCGTTACTTTCATTTTCTAGTGCTTTGTGTTTTTGCCTTTTCCTTTCGGCTATCATCTTTATTTTATTTTAGTTAGGGAATTGTGCTTTCTTTTCCGTTTGTCGTCTTCGTTTGATTTAAGTTTGGGAGATGCGCTTTCTTTTCCGTTTTCTTTTTCCTTCTGCAACTTTACTATTTTATTTCCGAAATAAAATAACCAAATACAAAAACAACAAAATAAAATAAAAACAACAATAATGCAGTAGAAGTCATTTCTTCTCGGTGCTTGGTGTCTCGACCATTGGAGCTTTGAGTTTGGCCCTCTGGCTGTCCTCTTCCGGGGCTTCACGCACAGCTTCTTGGGGCTCACCACTTGAGCTCCCAAAGATCGCAATCTTAGCTTGAGCGTAACTACTCTCGCGATCTACTTGCTTGCGTTTACCCGGTCGGTCTAGGTCCTCCAGCTGCTTTCGCATGTCGCGGGAATACAACTCTACCATCTTTGATAGGTTTTTATTCTCGTCCCGCAATACTTCTAGCTGGTGTCGATTCACCTCCACTATCCTTGCCCTCTCCCTTTTCAAGCTTTTTATAGCACTCTGACACTCTTCAACCATACTTCGCTCCGCCGCCAACTGACCCTTTAGCACCTCTACCTCATGGGACTTCGCAAGTAGGCGATGACCCAAACTTGCGACTGTTGCCGTACTCTGCACGCTCAGTGCCAGGGCATCGCTCACGACCCGGTTGTCATCCCTTGTCCCCAGCACACGTATATCTTTAGGAGTCACTAGATTTCTGCCCACTCCAATGGCAACATCGTTGTCCAGGAGTATTGAGTCAGTTACTGTCACAGGCCCCCGTGCGGAAGCAAAGTAGGGCATCCATACTGGTGCCGCTGCTTGGCCTCGTGTCTGAGTCGGTGGAGCTAGGTTGAGATCCAACGAAAAAGGATAGGAAGAGGCCATTTGATTTCTCACTCTTTGTTCTTCTTTCTTTTCTGTTTTGTGTATTTCTGAGTTTGTGTTTTTCACCCGTTCTTTTTTACCTTTTTATAGACTTAGTCTGCTAAACCCTAGCCGCTGCGGTTCTGGGTTATGTGCGGCCCTTACGGCTTATCTCTACATATCGCCGCACCCATTTCCCAAACCTCCCCTTAATTGCATTTTCACCTTTCACAACCTTCAAAGTGAAAAAGTCGTCCCGCTTCACCCAAGAGGCCAATAATTCTGGCTTGGGGGATGTGAAAGCGGCCTCTGCGCGTCGACACGTCCCTCACCTCTTTTGCCCGTGACTTCCCAGGAACCGAGGCATTAGGGACCACATTTTCTCTTTTCAGAAATCCCGCCTTTGCGCTCCCAATTCACGTTTCTTCTTAAAAATAAAAAAATAATAATAATAAAAAACGTGTGGGCTTCGGATTTCATTGTGGGTCGGCTTTTCACCGTTGTTTAGGTTTCAAAGTGAGTTAATTTTCTTTTGGGTTGGGCTTTCAATCGTTTGGGTTTTGGTTTGCGTAAGATTGTTTGTTTAGGACTTTTTGTTTCGATTGTTTTACTGTTTCGTTTCTTTTTTATTTGTTTGTTTGTTTTGTAATTTTTATTTTGTAATTATTTTATTTTTGTATTTTAATTCTTGTGTGTTTTGTGATTTTATATTTACTTACTTTAGTACCTTTCATTTCTTGTTATGACATTGCTTGTTCCTAATTTTTAAACATTGAGGACAATGTTCATTTCTAGGTTTGGAGGTATTGGAGTTTAGCAAGTAAATTTGGTTTTTCTTTAAAAAAAAAAAAAAAACAACAAATTTAAATTAATTTCTTGCTTGTTTTATTTTGAGTCTTGTTTTGTTTTGAGTCACTTTCCGAACACTTATGATGAGATTGTGATAAATGTTTGCATGACTTAAAATTGGATTTCATTTTATTATTATTATTTAATTATGAAAAAAAATAATTTTTTTTTAAAAATAAAATTTTGGCATCGTTCTAGCGTGATATGTTCGAAACCTTCTTTGCACTTGCCATTTGTTTCATAATTTTCCAATTAAAGGATTTGCATGACCCAAAGAATTGTATCAAGCATAAATTAGACTTATATAACCATATAATGTGAGCTTTTGAGCCTTGTTCTTCATTTCATGAGTGTTATACACATACTCTTATTTTCTTGTCATCAAAGTTGTTGTTTGATCTCATTATTCATTGATTTGGTTGAACACTTAAAAGTCATTCATTCTTATGCAATCTGATTTCATGACATTTAAGAAGTGATATTAAGGCCCTCTTTGGATCGTTTGTGCCTTTCAAGCTAACCTTATGCATGCTTAAGCATGATTTTCCATTGTTAACCATTTTGAGCCTACATGTAAACCTTTTCTTTCATTTTACCAATTATATTTCCTCACCTTAGCCCGAAAAACAAATATTTACCTTTATAAGGAACTCATGAGCTCTAATTCGGATGTGTTTTTCATGCTAAGTTTGGGAAGGGATATTACATAAAGAAAGAAAAAAAAACTTCACTCAATTGGTGAAAGAAAAAAAAGAAAAAAAGAAAAAAAGAAAAAAAAAGAAGTTGTGATTAAGTGGTGGTTGATTAAAAATTCATTTTTGGGCCTTCAAAATAAATTGGCGTTTGGAAAGGAGTATGAATCAATGTAAATGAAGGTATAAGGAGTTTTGATCATGTAAAAGAAAAAATCTAATCGTGATGATTCGAAGTCTTGTAAACTATTATTTTATGCTCTTACATTTTGAGTTCCTTGGACTTTGTATTATCCATACCTTTCATTTCTTACTCACCTTACACCCTTGGCCCCATTACAACCTATAATAAAGACCTAAATTGATCTTAAATGTCATATGGTTGAATTGCATGCATTTTCTTACTTTTAAGTGTTTGGCATCCTTCTTGAGATCATATTAATGCAAGTTCTTCATCTTCCTATTTTGAGTTAAGTCCTTTATGATTTAACTCTAATATCATGTTTATAACTGAGTGTTGCATTGTAGCCCTCTTCTGAGTGATTCATTTGTGAGAGGACAACTTTGGTGAGATTTGAAGTTGCATTTGTGTTTGGTATGATTTTTGAAATTGTGTGAAAACTAAGATTGGGGAATTTGTTGCATTTGGCTATCACACTACTACACTTTGAGCATGTTGTGTTTTGAACTTTGCCGCCTTGTAAATAATGTCTAAAATTGAGTTTTTATTGTTAAAACTTTTGAGTCATGTGCATGAGTCATTTCTCTTCAGAAAATGTTCGGAATGATTGTTTTGAGTTTTTATTTATTTATTTTTATTTTTATGTTTGTTTTGTTTTTGTAATTATTTTGGTTTTGGTTTTGGTTTTTTCTTTTATTTTGCTTAAGGACTAACAAATCTAATAAGTTTTCTAACTACTTTGTTTTGTAGAGTTAGTAAAACGTTTGTGGGTATCGTATCTGTTAAACCCTCAGGAGACACAACTCCTCCTACTAGGGATGCCTAGAGGTTTAAAGGCTTGTTGCATACGCTCAATGCAATCGAGTTACCTACGAAAGTGGTTTAGTTAACTTTTTGTTTTTAACTTTGTTTTGTGTTGTTTTACTCGAGGACTAGCAAAATCTAGGTTTGGGGGTATTTGATCGGTTCATAATTGTATATCATTTTGTACCCTTCTAGCTTATGATTTGGTTATGTTTTTGAGTTAAACTTGTGCTTTTAATCCTTTTTGTGTTTATCTTTCAGTTAATTGACATTTAGGTAACAATGATGACTTTGGATAGGAAATGATGCAATCCATGCATGTTATGGGCTGATTGGCATAAGAGCAAGAGCTTAAAGACAAAACCAAAGTTGGGCCACACTCCTTGTCAGTCCAGTTTCGTAAGTCACCTTGCAGGTCTCATTTCAGCAATCTGCACAACTCGGATGAGGAGACATTCTTCATAGAAGTTGTTCAATTGGGTGTCTAGTATAACATATCCAAAATCCAGCCCAATTGAACATATGTGGAGTCCTTAGCCCGTCCAACACTGAACCATGCTCAGGAGGATTTGTAGCTGCCAGCTTTGAGCCTTGTCTCCTCCTTTAAGCCATGTGCCTCACCCATGCTGCAACTGACTTTGGATCCAACATAATGAGTGAAGTGGGGAGGCATTCCAGCTATGAAATTCTAAAGGAGCAAGTTGGTACATGCTGGAGTTATTATAGAGAAAGCATGTGCATGCATGTAAAGCAAAGAAATGAAATGAAGTCAATTCCAGTCTCTGTTCGGCTGCCAACTTGTAAGGCCCAAAACGCACACTTCTACTGCTCCGATGGGAATACTTTCTTCATAGAAGTTGTTCCAATGGGTGTCTATTATAACATATCCAAATTTGAGCACCATTGGATACGTTTTGAAACCTCTGGCCTTCCTACACCAAGACTGGTTCAGAAAACTCGTTTTTCAGCAACCAAAAGGCAACCACATGGGTTGGCAGCAAAAGGCAGCCACAATTGATCACCTTTGATCCCATGTGAAGAAAGCTTGAGGTGCAGCAAAAGAAGTATGGGATGAGATTGATTCCAACCACACTAACATAGACAAGATGAAGTGTGAGTTATGGGTTGTATTAAAAGAGGAATGGTGGTGTTGGATTTCATCATGTTGTTCCTCCCTCTTAGCCCTATAAATAGAGAAGCCTTCAAGCTTCAAAACACACCCCAAGGGGGGGAGCTCTCAAACACTTCTCTAGAGCTCCCTTCCCTTCTCTCCCTCAAATTCTCTTAGTTTCCTTTCTAGTTTTCAATTGTTGTAATGAAATATTTGTGCTGAAATTCTCCTTAAGTTTTTCAAGTTCTACTTTACTTTTATTTGTAATGTACATTCTTTCTTAAGTATTCAAGTTTAATTAGTTTCCAAGTTTCAATTATGATTTTTGTTCTTATTCATTATGCTTATAAGTTAATATGCTAGTTTGAATGATTGATCACCATTTAGGCTTGCATGTTAGCTATCTTGGTTTGAATTAAGAGTAGACACCATGCTTTAATTCGAATTGAACTATGAATAGGAAGAGTATGTATGGACATTCGACAACAGGGATTAGATACATGCTTGGTTGTTTAAATTGTTCTTCTATGCTTAATGGGTTCCTAATGCTTAGTTTTAGGTTAGACAACAAATGATCAAATTAGGGAATTAGGAACACAAGGTTATGACCAAACACCATGGCTTAATCATACTTTAGCTAGAATCAATCCGTTAATCTAATTGAACTTGGGAACTTATTTGCTTGAGTTATTTTCCTTTTTCTTGTTTTATTTATTTTCTTTTTCATTTCTGTTTTGTATAGGGGAAATGAATTGGATCATTCAATCACCAATCCTCGTGGGATCGACCTCGCACTTACATATGCTATACTACCAAACGGCTCGTGCACTTGCGAGTATCACAAGTTGAGGATGCAGCTGAATCTATTTTGGTGCAGCTGAATCGAAGCAACAGTATTCCATACTTCTAGCGATTGGATTTCACTCGAAACTCTCCAAATGACTCCTCCCACCATATTATGATGTTGCCCAAGTTTTGGGCTCGATCCGAACTCAATAGGAGTGAGAAATTGGACAATTCAAGTTCAACGGCAGTTCGTTCCTAATTAGAGTGGTTGGTGTATTCCATACTTCTAGCGATTTCATTTCACTCAAAACTCAGCAAATGACTCCTGCCACCATATTATGATGTTGGCCAACTTTTGGGCTCGATCCGAAATCAATTGGAGTTCCAAATTGGACAATTCAAGTTCAACGGCAATTCGTTCCTAATTGGAGTGGTTGGTGTATTCCATACTTCTAGCGATTGGATTTCACTCAAAACTAACCAAATGACTCCTCCCACCATATTATGATGTTGCCCAAGTTTTGGGCTCGATCCGAAATCAATAGGTGTTCCAAATTGGACAATTCAAGTTCAACGGCATTTCGTTCCAAATTGGAGTGGTTGGTGTATTCCATACTTCTAGCGATTGGATTTCACTCAAAACTCACCAAATGACTCCTCCCACCATATTATGATGTTGCCCAAGTTTTGGGCTCGATCCGAAATCAATAGGTGTTCCAAATTGGACAATTCAAGTTCAACGGCAGTTCGTTCCTAACTGGAGTGGTTGGTGTATTCCATACTTCTAGCGATTGGATTTCACTCAAAACTCACCAAATGACTCCTCCCACCATATTTTGTTGTTGCAAAAGTTTTGGGCTCGATCCGAAATCAATAGGTGTGAGAAATTGGACAATTCAAGTTCAACGGCAGTTCGATCCTAATTGGAGTGGTTGGTGTATTCCATACTTCTAGCGATTTGATTTCACTCAAAACTCACCAAATGACTCCTCCCACCATATTATGATGTTGCCCAAGGTTTGGGCTCGATCCGAAATCAATAGGTGTTCCAAATTGGACAATTCAAGTTCAACGGCAGTTCGTTCCAAGTGGAGTGGTTGGTGTATTCCATACTTCTAGCGATTGGATTTCACTCAAAACTCACCAAATGACTCCTCCCACCATATTATGATGTTGCCCAAGTTTTGGGCTCGATCCGAAATCAATAGGTGTTCGAAATTGGACGATTCAAGTTCAACGGCAGTTCGTTCCTAACTATAGTGGTTGGTGTATTCCATACTTCTAGCGATTGGGTTTCACTCAAAACTCACCAAATGACTCCTCCCACCATATTATGATGTTGCCCAAGTTTTGGGCTCGATCCGAAATCAATAGGTGTTCCAAATTGGACAATTCAAGTTCAACGGCAGTTCGTTCCTAATTGGGGTGGTTGGTGTATTTCGTACTTCTAGCGATTGGATTTCACTCAAAACTCACCGATTGACTCCTCCCACCATATTATGATGTTGCCCAAGTTCGGGGCTCGATCCGAAATCAATAGGTGTGAGAAATTGGACAATTCAAGTTCAACGGCAGTTCGCTCCTAATTGGAGTGGTTGGTTTATTCCATACTTCTAGCGATTTGATTTCACTCAAAACTCACCAAATGACTCCTCCCACCATATTATGATGTTGCCCAAGTTTTGGGCTCGATCCGAAATCAATAGGTGTTCCAAATTGGACAATTCAAGTTCAACGGCAGTTCGTTCCAAACTGGAGTGGTTGGTGTATTCCATACTTCTACCGATTGGATTTCACTCAAAACTCACCAAATGACTCCTCCCACCATATTATGATGTTGCCCAAGTTTTGGGCTCGATCCGAAATCAATAGGTCTGAGAAATTGGTCAATTCAATTGCGACGACAGTTCGTTCCTAATTGGAGTGGTTGGTGTATTCCATACGTCTAGCGAATGGATTTCACTCAAAACTCACCAAATGACTCCTCCCACCATATTATGATGTTGCAAAAGTTTTGGGCTCGATCCGAAATCAATAGGTGTTCAAAATTGGACAATTCAAGTTCAACGGCAGTTCGTTCCTAATTGGGGGGGTTGGTGTATTTCGTACTTCTAGAAATATTGGATTTCACTCAAAACGCACCGATTGACTCCTCCCACCATATTATGATGTTGCCCAAGTTCGGGGCTCGATCCGAAATCAATAGGTGTGAGAAATTGGACAATTCAAGTTCAACGGCAGTTCGCTCCTAATTGGAGTGGTTGGTGTATTCCATACATCTAGCGATTGGATTTCACTAAAAAATCACCAAATGACTCCTCCCACTATATTATGATGTTGCCCAACTTTTGGGCTCGATCCGAAATCAATAGATGTTCCAAATTGGACAATTCAAGTTCAACGGCAGTTCGTTCCTAACTATAGTGGTTGGTGTATTCCATACTTCTAGCGATTGGGTTTCACTCAAAACTCACCAAATGACTCCTCCCACCATATTATGATGTTGCCCAAGTTTTGGGCTCGATCCGAAATCAATAGGTGTGAGAAATTGGTCAATTCAATTTCAACGACAGTTCGTTCCTAATTGGAGTGGTTGGTGTATTCCATACGTCGAGCGATTGGATTTCACTAAAAAATCACCAAATGACTCCTACCACTATATTATGATGTTGCCCAAGTTTTGGGCTCGATCTGAAATCAATAGATGTTCCAAATTGGACAATTCAAGTTCAACGGCAGTTCGTTCCTAATTGGAGTGGTTGGTGTATTCCATACTTCTAGCGATTGGATTTCACTCAAAACTCACCAAATGACTCCTCCCACCATATTATGATGTTGCCCAAGTTTTGGGCTCGATCCGAAATCAATAGGTGTTCCAAATTGGACAATTCAAGTTCAACGGCAGTTCGTTCCTAACTGGAGTGGTTGGTGTATTCCATACTTCTAGCGATTGGATTTTACTCAAACCTCACCAAATGACTCCTCCCACCATATTATGATGTTGCCCATGTTTTGGGCTCGATCCGAAATCAATAGGTGTGAGAAATTGGTCAATTCAATTTCAACGACAGTTGGTTCCTAATTGGAGTGGTTGGTGTATTCCATACGTCTAGCGATTGGATTTCACTCAAAACTCACCAAATGACTCCTCCCACTATATTATGATGTTGCCCAAGTTTTGGGCTCGATCCGAAATCAATAGATGTACCAAATTGGACAATTCAAGTTCAACGGCAGTTCGTTCCTAATTGGAGTGGTTGGTGTATTCCTTACTTCTTGCGATTGGATTTCACTCAAAACTCACCAAATGACTCCTCCCACCATATTATGATGTTGCCCAAGTTTTGGGCTCGATCCGAAATCAATAGGTGTTCCAAATTGGACAATTCAAGTTCAACGGCAGTTCCTTCCTAACTGGAGTGGTTGGTGTATACCATACTTCTAGCGATTGGATTTCACTCAAAACTCACCAAATGACTCCTCCCACCATATTATGATATTGCCCAAGTTTTGGGCTCGATCCGAAATCAATAGGTGTGAGAAATTGGTCAATTCAATTTCAACGACAGTTCGTTCCTAATTGGAGTGGTTGGTGTATTCCATACGTCTAGCGATTGGATTTCACTCAAAACTCACCAAATGACTCCTCCCACTATATTATGATGTTGCCCAAGTTTTGGGCTCGATCCGAAATCAATAGATGTTCCAAATTGGACAATTCAAGTTCAACGGCAGTTCGTTCCTAATTGGAGTGGTTGGTGTATTCCATACTTCTAGCGATTGGATTTCACTCAAAACTCACCAAATGACTCCTCCCACCATATTATGTTGTTGCAAAAGTTTTGGGCTCGATCCGAAATCAATAGGTGTGAGAAATTAGACAATTCAAGTTCAACGGCAGTTCGCTCCTGATTGGAGTGGTTGGTGTATTCCATACTTCTAGCGATTTGATTTCACTCAAAACTCACCAAATGACTCCCCCCACCATATTATGATGTTGCCCAAGTTTTGGGCTCGATCCGAAATCAATAGGTGTTCCAAATTGGACAATTCAAGTTCAACGGCAGTTCGTTCCTAATTGGGGTGGTTGGTGTATTTCGTACTTATAGCGATTGGATTTCACTCAAAACTCACCGATTGACTCCTCCCACCATATTATGATGTTGCCCAAGTTCGGGGCTCGATCCGAAATCAATAGGTGTGAGAAATTGGACAATTCAAGTTCAACGGCAGTTCGCTCCTAATTGGAGTGGTTGGTTTATTCCATACTTCTAGCGATTTGATTTCACTCAAAACTCACCAAATGACTCCTCCCACCATATTATGATGTTGCCCAAGTTTTGGGCTCGATCCGAAATCAATAGGTGTTCCAAATTGGACAATTCAAGTTCAACGGCAGTTCGTTCCTAATTGGGGTGGTTGGTGTATTTCGTACTTCTAGCGATTGGATTTCACTCAAAACGCACCGATTGACTCCTCCCACCATATTATGATGTTGCCCAAGTTCGGGGCTCGATCCGAAATCAATAGGTGTGAGAAATTGGACAATTCAAGTTCAACGGCAGTTCGCTCCTACTTGGAGTGGTTGGTTTATTCCATACTTCTAGCGATTGGATTTTACTCAAACCTCACCAAATGACTCCTCCCACCATATTATGATGTTGCCCACGTTTTGGGCTCGATCCGAAATCAATAGGTGTGAGAAATTGGTCAATTCATTTTCAACGACAGTTCGTTCCTAATTGGAGTGGTTGGTGTATTCCATACGTCTAGCGATTGGATTTCACTCAAAACTCACCAAATGACTCCTCCCACTATATCATGATGTTGCCCAAGTTTTGGGCTCGATCCGAAATCAATAGATGTACCAAATTGGACAATTCAAGTTCAACGGCAGTTCGTTCCTAATTGGAGTGGTTGGTGTATTCCTTACTTCTTGCGATTGGATTTCACTCAAAACTCACCAAATGACTCCTCCCACCATATTATGATGTTGCCCAAGTTTTGGGCTCGATCCGAAATCAATAGGTGTTCCAAATTGGACAATTCAAGTTCAACGGCAGTTCCTTCCTAACTGGAGTGGTTGGTGTATACCATACTTCTAGCGATTGGATTTCACTCAAAACTCACCAAATGACTCCTCCCACCATATTATGATATTGCCCAAGTTTTGGGCTCGATCCGAAATCAATAGGTGTTCCAAATTGGACAATTCAAGTTCAACGACAGGTCGTTCCTAATTGGAATGGTTGGTGTATTCCATACTTCTAGCGATTGGATTTCACTCAAAACTCACCAAATGACTCCTCCCACCATATTTTGTTGTTGCCAAAGTTTTGGGCTCGATCCGAAATCAATAGCTGGTCCAAATTGGACAATTCAAGTTCAACGGTAGTTCGTTCCTAATTGGAGTGGTTGGTGTATTCCATATTTCTAGCAATTGGATTTCACTCAAAACTCACCAAATGACTCTTCCCACCATATTATGATGTTGCCCAAGTTTGGGGATCGATCCGAAATCAATAGTTGTGAGAAATTAGACAATTCAAGTTCAACGGCAGTTCGTTCCTAATTGGAGTGGTTGTGTATTCCATACTTCTAGCGATTTGATTTCACTCAAAACTCTCCAAATGACTCCTCCCACCATATTATGATGTTGCCCAAGTTTTGGGCTCGATCCGAAATCAATAGGTGTTCGAAATTGGACAATTCAAGTTCAACGGCAGTTCGTTCCTAATTGGGGTGGTTGGTGTATTTCGTACTTCTAGCGATTGGATTTCACTCAAAACTCACCGATTGACTCCTCCCACCATATTATGATGTTGCCCAAGTTCGGGGCTCGATCCGAAATCAATAGGTGTGAGAAATTGGACAATTCAAGTTCGACGGCAGTTCATTCCTAATTGGAGTGGTTGGTGTATTCCGTACTTCTAGCAATTGGATATCACTCAAAACTCACCAAATGACTCCACCCACCATATTATGATGTTGCCCAAGTTTTGGGCTCGATCCGAAATCAATAGGTGTTCCAAATTGGACAACTCAAGTTCAACGGCAGTCCGTTCCTAACTGGAGAGGTTGGTGTATTCCATACTTCTGGCGGTTGGATTTCACTCAAAACTCACCAATTGACTCCTCCCACCATATTATCCCATGTTTTGGGCTCGATCCGAAATCAATAGGTGTTCCAAATTGGACAATTCAAGTTCAACGGCAGTTCGTTCCTAATTGGAGTGGTTGGTGTATTCGATACTTCTAGCGATTGGATTTCACTCAAAACTCACCAAACGACTCCTCCCACCATATTATGTTGTTGCCCAAGTTTTGGGCTCGATCCGAAATCAATAGGTCCGAGAAATTGGTCAATTCAATTTCAACGACCGTTTGTTCCTAATTGTATTGGTTGGTGTATTCCATACTTCTAGCGATTGGATTTCACTCAAACTCAACAAATGACCCCTCCCACCATATTATGATGTTGCAAAAGTTTTGGGCTCGATCCGAAATCAATAGGTGTGAGAAATTGGACAATTCAAGTTCAGCGGCAGTTCGTTCCTAATTGGAGTGGTTGGTGTTTTCCATACTTCTAGCTATTGGATTTCACTCAAAACTCACCAAATGACTCCTCCCACCATATTATGATGTTTCCCATGTTTTGGGCTCGATCCGAAATCAATAGGTCTGAGAAATTGGTCAATTCAATTTCAACGACAGTTCGTTCCTAATTGGAATGGTTGGTGTATTCCATACTTCTAGCGATTGGATTTCACTCAAAACTCACCAAATGACTCCTCCCACCATATTATGTTGTTGCCCAAGTTTTGGGCTCGATCCGAAATCAATAGGTGTTCCAAATTGGACAATTCAAGTTCAACGGCAGTTCGTTCCTAAATGGAGTGGTTGGTGTATTCCATACTTCTAGCGATTGGATTTCACTCAAAACTCACCAAATGACTCCTCCCACCATATTATGATGTTGCCCAAGTTTTGGGCTCGATCCGAAATCAATAGGTGTTCCAAATTGGACAATTCAAGTTCAACGGCAGTTCGTTCCTAATTGGAGTGGTTGGTGTATTCGATACTTCTAGCGATTGGATTTCACTCAAAACTCACCAATTGACTCCTCCCACCATATTATGATGTTGCCCAAGTTTTGGGCTCGATCCGAAATCAATAGGTGTTCCAAATTGGACAATTCAAGTTCAACGGCAGTTCGTTCCTAATTGGAGTGGTTGGTGTATTCCATACTTCTAGCGATTTGATTTCACTCAAAACTCACCAAATGACTCCTCCCACCGTATTATGATGTTGCCCAAGTTTTGGGCTCGATCCGAAATCAATAGGTGTTCCAAATTGGACAATTCAAGTTCAACGGCAGTTCGTTCCAAACTGGAGTGGTTGGTGTATTCCATACTTCTAGCGATTGGATTTCACTCAAAACTCACCAAATGACTCCTCCCACCATATTATGATGTTGCCCAAGTTTTGGGCTCGATCCGAAATCAATAGGTCTGAGAAATTGGTCAATTCAATTTCAACGACAGTTCGTTCCTAATTGGAGTGGTTGGTGTATTCCATACTTCTAGCGATTGGATTTCACTCAAAACTCACCAAATGACTCCTCCCACCATATTATGAAGTTGCCCAAGTTTTGGGCTCGATCCGAAATCAGTAGGTGTTCCAAATTGGACAATTCAAGTTCAACGGCAGTTCGTTCCTAATTGGAGGGGTTGGTGTATTCCATACGTCTAGCGATTGGATTTCACTGAAAACTCACTAAATGACTCCTCCCACCATATTATGATGTTGCAAAAGTTTTGGGCTCGATCCGAAATTAATAGGTGTGAGAAATTGGACAATTCAAGTTCAGCGGCAGTTCGTTCCTAATTGGAGTAGTTGGTGTATTCCATACTTCTAGCGATTGGATTTCACTCAAAACTCACCAAATGACTCCTCCCACCATATTATGATGTTGCCCATGTTTTGGGCTCGATCCGAAATCAATAGGTGTGAGAAATTGGTCAATTCAATTTCAACGACAGTTCGTTCCTAATTGGAGTGGTTGGTGTATTCCATACTTCTAGCGATTGGATTTCACTCAAAACTAACCAAATGACTCCTCCCACCATATTATGATGTAGCCCTTGTTTTGGGCTCGATCCGAAATCAATAGGTGTTCCAAATGGGACAATTCAAGTTCAACGGCAGTTCGTTCCTAATTGGGGTGGTTGGTGTATTTCGTACTTCTAGCGATTGGATTTCACTCAAAACTCACCAATTGACTCCTCCCACCATATTATGATGTTGCCCAAGTTCGGGTCTCGATCCGAAATCAATAGGTGTGAGAAATTGGACAATTCAAGTTCAACGGCAGTTCGTTCCTAATTGGAGTGGTTGGTGTATTCCATACTTCTAGCGATTTGATTTCACTCAAAACTCACCAAATGACTCCTCCCACCGTATTATGATGTTGCCCAAGTTTTGGGCTCGATCCGAAATCAATAGGTGTTCCAAATTGGACAATTCAAGTTCAACGGCAGTTCGTTCCAAACTGGAGTGGTTGGTGTATTCCATACTTCTAGCGATTGGATTTCACTCAAAACTCACCAAATGACTCCTCCCACCATATTATGATGTTGCCCAAGTTTTGGGCTCGATCCGAAATCAATAGGTCTGAGAAATTGGTCAATTCAACTTCAACGACAGTCCGTTCCTAATTGGAGTGGTTGGTGTATTCCATACGTCTAGCGATTGGATTTCACTCAAAACTCACCGAATGACTCCTCCCACCATATTATGGTGTTGCAAAAGTTTTGGGCTCGATCCGAAATCAATAGGTGTTCCAAATTGGACAATTCAAGTTCAACGGCAGTTCATTCCAAAATGGAGTGGTTGGTTTATTCCATACTTCTAGCGATTGGATTTCACTCAAAACTCACCAAATGACTCCTCCCACCATATTATGATGTTGCCCAAGTTTTGGGCTCGATCCGAAATCAATAGGTCTTCCAAATTGGACAACTCAAGTTCAACGGCAGTCTGTTCCTAACCGGAGTGGTTGGTGTATTCCATACTTCTAGGGATTGGATTTCACTCAAAACTCACCAATTGACTCCTCCCACCATATTATAATGTTGCCCAAGTTTTGGGCTCGATCCGAAATCAATAGTTGTTCCAAATTGGACAATTCAAGTTCAACGGCAGTTCGTTCCTAATTGGAGTGGTTGGTGTATTCGATACTTCTAGCGATTGGATTTCACTCAAAACTCACCAAACGACTCCTCCCACCATGTTATGTTGTTGCCCAAGTTTTGGGCTCGATCCGAAATCAATAGGTCCCAGAAATTGGTCAATGCAATTTCAACGACCGTTCGTTCCTAATTGTAGTGGTTGGTGTATTCCGTACGTCTAGCGATTGGATTTCACTCAAAACTCACCAAATGACTCCTCCCACCATATTATGATGTTGCCCAAGTTTTGGGATCGATCCGAAATCAATAGGTGTTCCAAATTGGACAAGTCAAGTTCAACGGCAGTTCGTTCCTAATTGGAGTGGTTGGTGTATTCCATACTTCTAGCGATTGGATATCACTCAAAACTCACCAAATGACTCCTCCCACCATATTACGATGTTGCCCATGTTTTGGGCTCGATCCGAAATCAATAGGTCCTAGAAATTGGTCAATGCAATTTCAACGACCGTTCGTTCCTAATTGTAGTGGTTGGTGTATTCCGTACGTCTAGCGATTGGATTTCACTCAAAACTCACCAAATGACTCCTCCCACCATATTATGATGTTGCCCAAGTTTTGGGATCGATCCGAAATCAATAGGTGTTCCAAATTGGACAAGTCAAGTTCAACGGCAGTTCGTTCCTAATTGGAGTGGTTGGTGTATTCCATACTTCTAGCGATTGGATATCACTCAAAACTCACCAAATGACTCCTCCCACCATATTATGATGTTGTCCAAGTTTTGGGCTCGATCTGAAATCAATAGGTGTTCCAAATTGGACAATACAAGTTCAACGGTACTTCGTTCCTAACTGGAGTGGTTGGTGTATTCCATACTTCTAGCGATTTGATTTCACTCAAAACTCACCAAATGACTCCTCCCACCATATTATGATGTTGCCCAAGTTTTAGGCTCGATACGAAATCAATAGGTGTTCCAAATTGGACAATTCAAGTTCAACGACAGTTCGTTCCTAACTGGAGTGGTTGGTGTATTCCATACTTCTAGCGATTGGATTTCACACAAAACTAACCAATTGACTCCTCCCACCATATTATGATGTTGCCCAAGTTTTGGGCTCGATCCGAAATCAATAGGTGTGATAAATTTGACAATTCAAGTTCAACGGTAGTTCGTTCCTAATTGGAGTGGTTGGTGTATTCCACACTTCTAGCGATTGGATTTCACTCAAAACTCACCAAATGACTCCTCCCACCATATTACGATGTTGCCCAAGTTTTGGGCTCGATCCGAAATCAATTGGTGTTCCAAATTGGACAATTCAAGTTCAACGGCAGTTCGTTCCTAACTGGAGTGGTTGGTGTATTCCATACTTCTAGCGATTGGATTTCACTCAAAACTCACCAATTAACTCCTCCCACCATATTATGATGTTTTCCAAGTTTTGGGCTCGATCCGAAATGAATAGGTGTTCCAAATTGGACAATTCAAGTTCAACGGTAGTTCGTTCCTAATTGGAGTGGTTGGTGTATTCCATACTTCTAGCGATTGGATTTCACTCAAAACTCACCAAATGACTCCTCCCACCATATTATGATGTTGCCCATGGTTGGGGCTCGATCCGAAATCAATAGGTGTTCCAAATTGGACAATTCAAGTTCAACGGCAGTTCGTTCCTAATTGGAGTGGTTGGTGTATTCCATACTTCTAGCGATTGGATTTCACTCAAAACACACCAAATGACTCCTCCCACCATATTACGATGTTGCCCAAGTTTTGGGCTCGATCCGAAATCAATTGGTGCTCCAAATTGGACAATTCAAGTTCAACGGCAGTTCGTTCCTAACTGGAGTGGTTGGTGTATTCCCTACTTGTAGCGATTGGATTTCACTCAAAACTCACCAATTGACTCCTCCCACCATATTATGATGTTTTCCAAGTTTTGGGCTCGATCCGAAATGAATAGGTGTTCCAAATTGGACAATTCAAGTTCAACGGTAGTTCGTTCCTAACTGGAGTGGTTGGTGTATTCCATACTTCTAGCGATTTGATTTCACTCAAAACTCACCAAATGACTCCTCCCACCATATTATGATGTTGCCCAAGTTTTAGGCTCGATCCGAAATCAATAGGTGTTCCAAATTGGACAATTCAAGTTCAACGACAGTTCGTTCCTAACTGGAGTGGTTGGTGTATTCCATACTTCTAGCGATTGGATTTCACACAAAACTAACCAATTGACTCCTCCCACCATATTATGATGTTGCCCAAGTTTTGGGCTCGATCCGAAATCAATAGGTGTGAGAAATTTGACAATTCAAGTTCAACGGTAGTTCGTTCCTAATTGGAGTGGTTGGTGTATTCCATACTTCTAGCGATTGGATTTCACTCAAAACTCACCAAATGACTCCTCCCACCATATTACGATGTTGCCCAAGTTTTGGGCTCGATCCGAAATCAATAGGTGTTCCAAATTGGACAATTCAAGTTCAACGGCAGTTCGTTCCTAACTGGAGTGGTTGGTGCATTCCATACTTCTAGCGATTGGATTTCACACAAAACTAACCAATTGACTCCTCCCACCATATTATGATGTTGCCCAAGTTTTGGGCTCGATCCGAAATCAATAGGTGTGAGAAATTTGACAATTCAAGTTCAACGGTAGTTCGTTCCTAATTGGAGTGGTTGGTGTATTCCATACTTCTAGCGATTGGATTTCACTCAAAACTCACCAAATGACTCCTCCCACCATATTACGATGTTGCCCAAGTTTTGGGCTCGATCCGAAATCAATTGGTGTTCCAAACTGGACAATTCAAGTTCAACGGCAGTTCGTTCCTAACTGGAGTGGTTGGTGTATTCCATACTTCTAGCGATTGGATTTCTTTCAAAACTCACCAATTGACTTCTCCCACCATATTATGATTTTGCCCAAGTTTTGGGCTCGATCCGAAATCAATAGGTGTGAGAAATTGGACAATTAAAGTTCAACGGCAGTTCGTTCCTAATTGCAGTGGTTGGTGTATTCCATACTTCTAGCGATTTGATTTCACTCAAAACTCACCAAATGACTCCTCCCACCATATTATGATGTTGCCCATGTTTTGGGCTCGATCCGAAATCAATAGGTGTTCCAAATGGGACAATTCAAGTTCAACGGCAGTTCGTTCCTAACTGGAGTGGTTGGTGTATTCCATACTTCTAGCGATTGGATTTCACACAAAACTAACCAATTGACTCCTCCCACCATATTATGATGTTACCCAAGTTTTGGGCTCGATCCGAAATCAATAGGTGTGAGAAATTGGACAATTCAAGTTCAACGGTAGTTCGTTCCTAATTGGAGTGGTTGGTGTATTCCATACTTCTAGCGATTGGATTTCACTCAAAACACACCAAATGACTCCTCCCACCATATTACGACGTTGCCCAAGTTTTGGGCTCGATCCGAAATCAATTGGTGTTCCAAATTGGACAATTCAAGTTCAACGGCAGTTCGTTCCTAACTGGAGTGGTTGGTGTATTCCATACTTGTAGCGATTGGATTTCACTCAAAACTCACCAATTGACTCCTCCCACCATATTATGATGTTTTCCAAGTTTTGGGCTCGATCCGAAATGAATAGGTGTTCCAAATTGGACAATTCAAGTTCAACGGTAGTTCGTTCCTAACTGGAGTGGTTGGTGTATTCCATACTTCTAGCGATTGGATTTCCCTCAAAACTCACCAAATGACTCCTCCCACCATATTATGATGTTGCCCAAGTTTTGGGCTCGATCCGAAATCAATAGGTGTTCCAAATTGGACAATTCAAGTTCAACGGCAGTTCGTTCCTAACTGGAGTGGTTGGTGTAGTCCATACTTCTAGCGATTGGATTTCTTTCAAAACTCACCAAATGACTCCTCCCACCATATTATGATGTTGCCCAAGTTTTGGGCTCGATCCGAAATCAATAGGTGTTCCGAATTGGACAATTCAAGTTCAACGGCAGTTCGTTCCTAACTGGAGTGGTTGGTGTATTCCATACTTCTAGCGATTGGATTTCTTTCAAAACTCACCAATTGACTTCTCCCACCATATTATGATGTTGCCCATGTTTTGGGCTCGATCCGAAATCAATAGGTGTTCCAAATGGGACAATTCAAGTTCAACGGCAGTTCGTTCCTAACTGGAGTGGTTGGTGTATTCCATACTTCTAGCGATTGGATTTCACTCAAAACTCCCTAAATGACTCCTCCCACCATATTATGATGTTGCCCAAGTTTTGGGCTCGATCCGAAATCAATAGGTTTTCCAAATTGGACAATTCAAGTTCAACGGCAGTTCGTTCCTAACTGGAGTGGTTGGTGTATTCCATACTTCTAGCGATTGGATTTCACTCAAAACTCACCAATTGACTCCTCACACCATATTATGATGTTGCCCAAGCTTTGGGCCAGATCCGAAATCAATAGGTTTTCCAAATTGGACAATTCAAGTTCAACGGCAGTTCGTTCCTAACTGGAGTGGTTGGTGTATTCCATACTTCTAGCGATTGGATTTCATTCAAAACTCACCAATTGACTCCTCCCACCATATTATGTTGTTGCCCAAGTTTTGGGCTCGATCCGAAATCAATAGGTGTGAGAAATTGGACAATTCAAGTTCAACGGCACTTCGTTTCTAATTGGAGTGGTTGGTGTATTCCATACTTCTAGCGATTGGATTTCACTCAAAACTCCCTAAATGACTCCTCCCACCATATTATGATGTTGCCCAAGTTTTGGGCTCGATCCGAAATCAATAGGTGTTCCAAATTGGACGATTCAAGTTCGACGACAGTTCGTTCCTAACTGGAGTGGTTGGTGTATTCCATACTTCTAGCGATTGGATTTCACTCAAAACTCACCAATTGACTCCTCCCACCATATTATGATGTTGCCCAAGTTTTGGCCTCGATCCGAAATCAATAGGTGTTCCAAATTGGACAATTCAAGTTCAACGGCAGTTCGTTCCTAACTGGAGTGGTTGGTGTATTCCATACTTCTAGCGATTGGATTTCACTCAAAACTCACCAATTGACTCCTCCCACCATATTATGATGTTTTCCAAGTTTTGGGCTCGATCCGAAATCAATAGGTGTTCCAAATTGGACAATTCAAGTTCAACGGCAGTTCGTTCCTAACTGGAGTGGTTGGTGTATTCCATACTTCTAGCGATTGGATTTCACTCAAAACTCACCAAATGACTCCTCCCACCATATTATGATGTTGCCCAAGTTTTGGGCTCGATCCGAAATCAATAGGTGTTCCAAATTGGACAATTCAAGTTCAACGGCAGTTCGTTCCTAACTGGAGTGGTTGGTGTATTCCATACTTCTAGCGATTGGATTTCACTCAAAACTCACCAATTGACTCCTCCCACCATATTACGATGTTGCCCACGTTTTGGGCTCGATCCGAAATCAGTAGGTGTTCCAAATTGGACAATTCAAGTTCAACGGCAGTTCGTTCCTAACTGGAGTGGTTGGTGTATTCCATACTTCTAGCGATTGGATTTCACTCAAAACTCACCAATTGACTCCTCCCACCATATTATGATGTTTTCCAAGTTTTGGGCTCGATCCGAAATCAATAGGTGTTCCAAATTGGACAATTCAAGTTCAACGGTAGTTCGTTCCTAACTGGAGTGGTTGGTGTATTCCATACTTCTAGCGATTGGATTTCACTCAAAACTCACCAAATGACTCCTCCCACCATTTTATGATGTTGCCCAAGTTTTGGGCTCGATCCGAAATCAATAGGTGTTCCGAATTGGACAATTCAAGTTCAACGGCAGTTCGTTCCTAACTGGAGTGGTTGGTGTATTCCATACTTCTAGCGATTGGATTTCACTCAAAACACACCAATTCACTTGTCCCACCATATTATGATTTTGCCCAAGTTTTGGGCTCGATCCGAAATCAATAGGTGTGAGAAATTGGACAATTCAAGTTCAACGGCAGTTCGTTCCTAATTGGAGTGGTTGGTGTATTCCATACTTCTAGCGATTTGATGTCACTCAAAACTCACCAAATGACTCCTCCCACCATATGATGATGTTGACCATGTTTTGGGCTCGATCCGAAATCAATTGGTGTTCCAAATGGGACAATTCAAGTTCAACGGCAGTTCGTTCCTAACATTAGTGGTTGGTGTATTCCATACTTCTAGCGATTGGATTTCACTCAAAATTCACTAAATGACTCCTCCCACCATATTATGATGTTGCCCAAGTTTTGGGCTCGATCCGAAATCAATAGGTGTTCCAAATTGGACAATTCAAGTTCAACAGTAGTTCGTTCCTAACTGGAGTGGTTGGTGCATTCCATACTTCTAGCGATTGGATTTCACTCAAAACTCACCAATTGACTCCTCCCACCATATTATGATGTTGCCCAAGTTTTGGGCTCGATCCGAAATCAATAGCTGTGAGAAATTGGACAATTCAAGTTCAACGGCAGTTCGTTTCTAATTGGAGTGGTTGGTGTATTCCATACTTCTAGCGATTGGATTTCACTCAAAACTCACCAAATGACTCCTCCCACCATATTACGATGTTGCCCAAGCTTTGGGCTCGATCCGAAATCAATAGGTGTTCGAAATGGGACAATTCAAGTTCAACGGCAGTTCGTTCCTAACTGGAGTGGTTGGAGTATTCCATACTTCTAGCGATTGGATTTCACTCAAAACTCACCAATTGACTCCTCCGACCACATTAGGATGTTGTCCAAGTTTTGGGCTCGATCCGAAATCAATAGGTGTTCCAAATTGGACAATACAAGTTCAACGGTAGTTCGTTCCTAAGTGGAGTGGTTGGTGTATTCCATACTTCTAGCGATTGGATTTCACTCAAAACTCTCCAATTCACTTCTCCCACCATATTATGATTTTGCCCAAGTTTTGGGCTCGATCCGAAATCAATAGGTGTGAGAAATTGGACAATTCAAGTTCAACGGCAGTTCGTTCCTAATTGGAGTGGTTGGTGTATTCCATACTTCTAGCGATTTGATTTCACTCAAAACTCACCAAATGACTCCTCCCACCATATGATGATGTTGCCCATGTTTTGGGCTCGATCCGAAATCAATAGGTGTTCCAAATGGGACAATTCAAGTTCAACGGCAGTTTGTTCCTAACATTAGTGGTTGGTGTATTCCATACTTCTAGCGATTGGATTTCACTCAAAATTCACTAAATGACTCCTCCCACCATATTATGATGTTGCCCAAGTTTTGGGCTCGATCCGAAATCAATAGGTGTTCCAAATTGGACAATACAAGTTCAACGGTAGTTCGTTCCTAAGTGGAGTGGTTGGTGTATTCCATACTTCTAGCGATTGGATTTCACTCAAAACTCACCAATTCACTTCTCCCACCATATTATGATGTTGCCCAAGTTTTGGGCTCGATCAAAAATCAATCGGTGTTCCAAATTGGACAATTCAAGTTCAACGGCAGTTCGTTCCTAACTGGAGTGGTGGGTGTATTCCATACTTCTAGCGACTGGATTTCACTCAAAACTCACCAATTGACTCCTCCCACCATATTATGATGTTTCCCAAGTTTTGGGCTCGATCCGAAATCAATAGGTGTGAGAAATTGGACAATTCAAGTTCAACGGCAGTTCGTTCCTAATTGGAGTGGTTGGTGTATTCCATACTTCTAGCGATTTGATTTCACTAAAAACTCACCAAATGACTCCACCCACCATATTATGATGTTGCCCAAGTTTTGGGCTCGATCCGAAATCAATAGGTATTCCAAATTCGACAATTCAAGTTCAACGGCAGTTCGTTCCTAAGAGTAGTGGTTGGTGTATTCCATACTTCTAGCGATTGGATTTCACTCAAAACTCACCAATTGACTCCTCCCACCGTATTATGTTGTTGCCCAAGTTTTGGCCTCGATCCGAAATCAATAGGTCCGAGAAATTGGTCAATTCAATTTCAACGACCGTTCGTTCCTAATTGTAGTGGTTGGTGTATTCCATACGTCTAGCGATTGGATTTCACTCGAAACTCACCAAATGACTCCTCCCATGATATTATGATGTTGCCCAAGTTTTGGGCTCGATCCGAAATCAATAGGTGTGAGAAATTGGACAATTCAAGTTCAACGGCAGTTCGTTCCAAACTGGATTGGTTGGTATATTCCATACTTCTAGCGATTGGATTTCACTCAAAACTCACCAATGACTCCTCCCACCATATTATGATGTTGCCCAAGTTTTGGGCTCGATCCGAAATCAATAGGTGTGAGAAATTGGACAATTCAAGTTCAACGGCAGTTTGTTCCTAATTGGGGTGGTTGGTGTATTCCATACTTCTAGCGCTTTGATTTCACTCAAAAATCACCAAATGACTCCTCCCAACATATTATGATGTTGCCCAAGTTTGGGGCTTGATCCGAAATCAATAGGTGTGAGAAATTGGGCAATTCAAGTTCAACGGCAGTTCGTTCCTAATTGGAGTGGTTGGTGTATTCCATATTTCTAGCGATTGGATTTCACTCAAAACTAACCAAATGACTCCTCCCAATATATTATGATGTTGCCCAAGTTTTGGGCTCGATCCGAAATCAATAGGTGTTTCAAATTGGACAATTCAAGTTCAACGGCAGTTCGTTCCAAACTGGAGTGGTTGGTGTATTCCATACTTCTCGCGATTGGATTTCATTCAAAACTCACCAAATAACTACTCCCACCATATTATGTTGTTGCCCAAGTTTTGGGCTCGATCCGAAATCAATAGGTCCGAGAAATTGGTCAATTCAATTTCAACGACCGTTCATTTCTAATTGTAGTGGTTGGTGTATTCCATACGTCTAGCGATTGGATTTCACTCAAAACTCACCAAATGACTCCTCCCACCATATTATGATGTTGCCCAAGTTTTGGGCTCGATCAGAAATCAATAGGTTTGAGAAATTGGACAATTCAAGTTCAACGGCAGTTCGTTCCTAATTGGAGTGGTTGGTGTATTCCATACTTCTAGCGATTTGATTTCACTAAAAACTTACCAAATGACTCCACCCACCATATTATGATGTTGCCCAAGTTTTGGGCTCGATCCGAAATCAATAGGTATTCCAAATTGGACAATTCAAGTTCAACGGCAGTTCGTTCCTACGTGGAGTGGTTGGTTTATTCCATACTTCTAGCGATTGGATTTCACTCAGAACTCACCAATTGACTCCTCCCACCATATTATGTTGTTGCCCAAGTTTTGGGCTCGATCCGAAATCAATAGGTGTTCCAAATTGGACAATTCAAGTTCAACGGCAGTTCGTTCCTAACTGGAGTGGTTGGTGTATTCCATACTTCTAGCAATTGGATTTCACTCAAAACTCACCAATTGACTCCTCCCACCATATTACGATATTGCCCAAGTTTTGGGCACGATCCGAAATCAATAGGTGTTCCAAATTGGACAATTCAATTTCAGCGGCAGTTCGTTCCTAATTGGAGTGGTTGGTCTTTTCGATACTTCTAGCGATTGGATTTCACTCAAAACTCACCAAACGACTCCTCCCTCCATATTATGTTGTTGCCCAAGTTTTGGCCTCGATCCGAAATCAATAGGTCCGAGAAATTGGTCAATTCAATTTCAACGACCGTTCGTTCCTAATTGGAGTGGTTGGTGTATTCCATACTTCTAGCGATTGGATTTCACTCAAAACTCACCAATTGACTCCACCCACCGTATTATGTTGTTGCCCAAGTTTTGGGCTCGATCCGAAATCAATAGGTGTTCCAAATTGGACAATTCAAGTTCAACAGCAGTTCGTTCCAAACTGGAGTGGTTGTTGTATTACATACTTCTAGCGATTGGATTTCACTCAAAACTCACCAATTGACTCCTCCCACCATATTATGTTGTTGCCCAAGTTTTGGGCTCGATCCGAAATCAATAGGTGTTCCAAATTGGACAATTCAAGTTCAACGGCAGTTCGTTCCTAACTGGAGTGGTTGGTGTATTCCATACTTCTAGCGATTGGATTTCACTCAAAACTCACCAATTGACTCCTCCCACCATATTATGATGTTGCCCAAGCATTGGGCTCGATCCGAAATCAATAGGTGTTCCAAATTGGACAATTCAAGTTCAACGGCAGTTCGTTCCTAATTGGAGTGGTTGGTCTTTTCGATACTTCTAGCGATTGGATTTCACTCAAAACTCACCAAACGACTCCTCCCTCCATATTATGTTGTTGCCCAAGTTTTGGCCTCGATCCGAAATCAATAGGTCCGAGAAATTGGTCAATTCAATTTCAACGACCGTTCGTTCCTAATTGTAGTGGTTGGTGTATTCCATACGTCTAGCGATTGGATTTCACTCAAAACTCACCAAATGACTCCTCCCACCATATTATGATGCTGCCCAAGTTTTGGGCTCGATCAGAAATCAATAGGTTTGAGAAATTGGACAATTCAAGTTCAACGGCAGTTCGTTCCTAATTGGAGTGGTTGGTTTGTTCCATACTTCTAGCGATTGGATTTCACTCAAAACACACCAAATGACTCCTCCCACCATATTATGATGTTGCCCAAGTTTTTGGGTCGACCCGAAATCAATAGGTGTTCCAAATTGGACAATTCAAGTTCAACGGCAGTTCGTTCCTAACTGGAGTGGTTGGTGTATTCCATACTTCTAGCGATTGGATTTCACACGAAACTGACCAATTGACTCCTCCCACCATATTACGATGTTGCCCAAGTTTTGGGCTCGATCCGAAACCAATAGGTGTTCCAAATTGGACAATTCAATTTCAGCGTCAGTTCGTTCCTAATTGGAGTGGTTGGTGTATTCGATACGTCTAGCGATTGGATTTCACTCAAAACTCACCAAACGACTCCTCCCTCCATATTATGTTGTTGCCCAAGTTTTGGCCTCGATCCGAAATCAATAGGTCCGAGAAATTGGTCAATTCAATTTCAACGACCGTTCGTTCCTAATTGTAGTGGTTGGTGTATTCCATACGTCTAGCGATTGGATTTCACTCAAAACTCACCAAATGACTCCTCCCACCATATTATGATGCTGCCCAAGTTTTGGGCTCGATCAGAAATCAATAGGTTTGAGAAATTGGACAATTCAAGTTCAACGGCAGTTCGTTCCTAATTGGAGTGGTTGGTTTGTTCCATACTTCTAGCGATTGGATTTCACTCAAAACACACCAAATGACTCCTCCCACCATATTATGATGTTGCCCAAGTTTTTGGGTCGACCCGAAATCAATAGGTGTTCCAAATTGGACAATTCAAGTTCAACGGCAGTTCGTTCCTAACTGGAGTGGTTGGTGTATTCCATACTTCTAGCGATTGGATTTCACACGAAACTGACCAATTGACTCCTCCCACCATATTACGATGTTGCCCAAGTTTTGGGCTCGATCCGAAATCAATAGGTGTTCCAAATTTGAACAATTCAATTTCAGTGGCAGTTCGTTCCTAATTGGAGTGGTTGGTGTATTCGATACTTCTAGCGATTGGATTTCACTCAAAACTCACCAAACGACTCCTCCCTCCATATTATGTTGTTGCCCAAGTTTTGGCCTCGATCCGAAATCAATAGGTCCGAGAAATTGGTCAATTCAATTTCAACGACCGTTCGTTCCTAATTGTAGTGGTTGGTGTATTCCATACGTCTAGCGATTGGATTTCACTCAAAACTCACCAAATGACTCCTCCCACCATATTATGATGCTGCCCAAGTTTTGGGCTCGATCAGAAATCAATAGGTTTGAGAAATTGGACAATTCAAGTTCAACGGCAGTTCGTTCCTAATTGGAGTGGTTGGTTTGTTCCATACTTCTAGCGATTGGATTTCACTCAAAACACACCAAATGACTCCTCCCACCATATTATGATGTTGCCCAAGTTTTTGGGTCGACCCGAAATCAATAGGTGTTCCAAATTGGACAATTCAAGTTCAACGGCAGTTCGTTCCTAACTGGAGTGGTTGGTGTATTCCATACTTCTAGCGATTGGATTTCACACAAAACTGACCAATTGACCCCTCCCACCATATTACGATGTTGCCCAAGTTTTGGGCTCGATCCGAAATCAATAGGTGTTCCAAATTGGACAATTCAATTTCAGCGGCAGTTCGTTCCTAATTGGAGTGGTTGGTGTATTCGATACTTCTAGCGATTGGATTTCACTAAAAACTCACCAAACGACTCCTCCCTCCATATTATTTTGTTGCCCAAGTTTTGGCCTCGATCCGAAATCAATAGGTCCGAGAAATTGGTCAATTCAATTTCAACGACCGTTCGTTCCTAATTGGAGTGGTTGGTGTATTCCATACTTCTAGCGATTGGATTTCACTCAAAACTCACCAATTGACTCCACCCACCGTATTATGTTGTTGCCCAAGTTTTGGGCTCGATCCGAAATCAATAGGTGTTCCAAATTGGACAATTCAAGTTCAACAGCAGTTCGTTCCTAACTGGAGTGGTTGTTGTATTCCATACTTCTAGCGATTGGATTTCACTCAAAACTCACCAATTGACTCCTCCCACCGTATTATGTTGTTGCCCAAGTTTTGGGCTCGATCCGAAATCAATAGGTGTTCCAAATTGGACAATTCAAGTTCAACGGCAGTTCGTTCCTAACTGGAGTGGTTGGTGTATTCCATACTTCTAGCGATTGGATTTCACTCAAAACTCACCAATTGACTCCTCCCACCACATTAGGATGTTGTCCAAGTTTTGGGCTCGATCCGAAATCAATAGGTGTTCCAAATTGGACAATACAAGTTCAACGGTAGTTCGTTCCTAAGTGGAGTGGTTGGTGTATTGCATACTTCTAGCGATTGGATTTCACTCAAAACTCACCAAATGACTGCTCCGACCATATTATGATGTTGCCCAAGTTTGGACTCGATCCGAAATCAATAGGTGTGAGAAATTGGACAATTCAAGTTCAACGGCAGTTCGTTCCTAATTGGAGTGTTTGGTGTATTCCATACTTCTAGCGATTGGATTTCACTCAAAACTCACCAAATGACTCCTCCCACCATATTACGATGTTGCCCAAGTTTGGGGCTCGATCCGAAATCAATCGGTGTGAGAAATTGGACAATTGAAGTTCAACGGCAGTTTGTTCCTAATTGGAGTGGTTGGTGTATTCCATACGTCTAGCGATTGGATTTCACTCAAAACTCACCAAATGACTCCTCCCACCATATTACGTTGTTGCCCAAGTTTGGGGCTCGATCCGAAATGAATAGGTGTGAGAAATTGGACAATTCAAGTTCAACGGCAGTTCGATCCTAATTGAAGTGGTTGGTGTATTCCATACTTCTAGCGATTGGATTTCACTCAAAACTCAACAAATGACTCCTCCCACCATATTATGATGTTGCCCAAGTTTTGGGCTCGATCCGAAATCAATAGGTGTTCGAAATTGGACAATTCAAGTTCAACGGCAGCACGTTCCTAATTGGGGTGGTTGGTGTATTCCATACTTCTAGCAATTGGATTTCACTCAAAACTAAACAAATGAGTCCTCCCACCATATTATGATGTTGCCCAAGTTTTGGGCTCGATCCGAAATCAATAGGTGTTCGAAATTGCAAAATACAAGTTCAACGGCAGTTCGTTCCTAATTGGAGTGGTTGGTGTATTCCATACTTCTAGCGATTGGATTTCACTCAAAACACACCAAATGACTCCTCCCACGATATTATGATGTTTCCCAAGTTTTGGGCTCGATCCGAAATCAATAGGTGTTCCAAATTGGACAATTCAAGTTCAGCGGCAGTTCGTTCCTAATTGGAGTGGGTGGTGTATTCCATACTTCTAGCGATTGGATTTCAATCAAAACTCACCAAATGACTCCTCCCACCATATTATGATGTTGCCCATGTTTTGGGCTCGATCCGAAATCAATAGGTGTTCGAAATTGGGCAATTCAAGTTCAACGGCAATACGTTCCTAATTGGAGTGGTTGGCGTATTCCATACTTCTAGCGATTGGATTTCACTCAAATCTAACCAAATGACTCCTCCCACCATATTATGATGTTGCCCAAGTTTTGGGCTCGATCCGAAATCAATAGGGGTTCGAAAGTGCACAATTCAAGTTCAACGGCAGTTCGTTCCTAATTGGAGTGGTTGGTGTATTCCATACTTCTAGCGATTGGATTTCACTCAAAACTCACCAAATGACTCCTCCGACCATATTATGATGTTGCCAAGTTTGGACTCGATCCGAAATCAATAGGTGTGAGAAATTGGACAATTCAAGTTCAACGGCAGTTCGTTCCTAATTGGAGTGGTTGGTGTATTCCATACTTCTAGCGATTGGATTTCACTCACACATGACTCCTCCGACCATATTATGATGTTGCCCAAGTTTGGGGCTCGATCCGAAATCAATAGGGGTGAGAAATTGGACAATTCAAGTTCAACGGCAGTTCGTTCCTAATTGGAGTGGTTGTTGTATTCCATACTTCTAGCGATTGGATTTCACTCAAATCTCACCAAATGACTCCTTCCACCATATTATGATGTTGCCCAAGTTTGGGGTTCGATCCGAAATCAATAGGTGTGAGAAATTGGACAATTCAAGTTCAACAGCAGTTCGTTCCTAATTGGAGTGGTTGGTGTATTCCATACTTCTAGCGATTGGATTTCACTCAAATCTCACCAAATGACTCCTCCCACCATATTATGATGTTGCCCAAGTTTTGGGCTCGATCCGAAATCAATAGGTGTTCGAAATTGGACAAATTCAAGTTCAACGGCAGTTTGTTCCTAATTGGAGTGGTTGGGGTATTCCATACTTCTAGTGATTGGATTTCACTCAAAAACTCACCAAATGACTCCTCCCACCATATTATGAAGTTGCCCAAGTTTGGGATCGATCCGAAATCAATAGGTGTTCCAAATTGGACAATGAAGTTCAACGGCAGTTCGTTCCTAATTGGAGTGGTTGGTGTATTCCATACTTCTAGCGATTGGATTTCTCTCAAAACTCACCAAATGACTCCTCCCACCATATTATGATGTTGCCGAAGTTTTGGGCTCGATCCGAAATCAATAGGTGTTCGAAATTGAACAATTCAAGTTCAACGGCAGTTCGTTCCAAATTGGAGTGGTTGGTGTATTCCATACTTCTAGCGATTGGATTTCACTCAAAACTCAACAAATGACTCCTCCCACCATATTATGATGTTGCCCAAGTTTTGGGCTCGATCCGAAATCAATAGGTGTGAGAAATTGGACAATTCAAGTTCAACGGCAGTTCGTTCCTAATTGGAGTGGTTGGTGTATTCTTACTTCTAGCAATTGGATTTGACTCAAAACTAACCAAATGACTCCCCCCACCATATTATGATGTTGCCCAAGTTTTGGGCTCGATCCGAAATTAATAGGTGTTCGAAATTGCACAATTCAAGTTCAACGCAAGTTCGTTCCTAATTGGAGTGGTTGGTGTATTCCATACTTCTAGCGATTGGATTTCACACAAAACTCACCAAATGACTCCTCCCACCATATTATGATGGTGCCCAAGTTTTGGGATCGATCCGAAATCTATAGGTGTTCCAGATTGGACAATTCAAGTTCAGCGGCAGTTCGTTCCTAATTGGAGTGGGTGGTGTATTCCATACTTCTAGCGATTGGATTTCACTCAAAACTCGCCAAATGACTCCTCCCACGATATTATGATGTTGCCCAAGTTTGGGGCTCGGTCCGAAATCAATAGGTGTGAGAAATTGGACAATTCAAGTTCAACGGCAGTTCGTTCCTAATTGGAGTGGTTGGTGTATTCCGTACTTCTAGCGATCGGATTTCACTCACAACTCACCAAATGACTCCTCCCACCATATTACGATGTTGCCCAAGTTTGGGGCTCGATCCGAAATGAATAGGTGTGAGAAATTGGACAATTCAAGTTCAACGGCAGTTCGTTCCTAATTGGAGTGGTTGGTGTATTCCATACTTCTAGCGATTGGATTTCACTCAAAACTCACCAAATGACTCTGTTGTGTAGATACAGCTGCACCAAAATGGATTCAGTTGCATCCTCAACTTGTGATACTCGCAAGTGCACGAGCCGTTCGGTAGTATAGCGTATGTAAGTGCGAGGTCGATCCCACGAGGATTGGTGATTGAATGATCCAATTCATTTCTCCTACACAAAACAGAAATGAAAAAGAAAGGAAATAAATAAAACAAGGAAGAAAGAAAATAACTAACTCAAGTAGATAAGTTCCCAAGTTCAATTAGACTAACGGATTGATTCTAGCTAATGTATGATTAAGCCATGGTGTTTGGTCATAACCTTGTGTTCCTAATTCCCTAATTTGATCATTTGTTGTCTAACCTAAAATTAAGCATTAGGAACCCATTAAGCATAGAAGAACAATTTAAACAACCAAGCATGTATCTAATCCCTGTTGTCGAATGTCCATACATACTCTTCCTATTCATAGTTCAATTCGAATTAAAGCATGGTGTATACTCTTAATTCAAACCAAGATAGCTAACACGCAAGCCCAAATGGTGATCAATCATTCAAACAAGCATATTAACTTATAAGCATAATGAATAAGAACAAAAACCATAATTGAAACTTGGAAACTAATCAAACTTGAAACTAAAGAAAAGAATTTACATAACAATGAAAATTAAAGTAGAACTTGGAAAGACTTAAAGGAAAATTTAGTAAAAGGATTTTTGTTACAATCAATTGAGAACTAGAAAGGAAAACTAAGAGAATTTGAGGGAGAGAAGGGAAGGGAGCTCTAGAGAAGTGTTTGAGAGCTCCCCCCCTTGGGGTGTGTTTACAAGCTTAGAGAACCTCCCTATTTATAGGCCTAGGGGAAGTGAAAATCTGAATTCAATATGGCTAATGCATACAACACTTGTATTATAAAATCTTGAATTGGTTGATGCACTTGTATTAGAAAATTTGAATTGGTTGATGCACTTGACCAATAAATCCCACCAGCAGCCCTAGCTCATCTTCATGTCACCATGACCAAGCTTCCAACCAGCTACAATAGCTCATGCCTAGCTCACCATGACCAAGCTTCCAACCAGAAACAATAGCTCATCCTGAGGTCAGCATGACCAGCAACTTCAAGGGCTTACAAATTGGGCTTCACTTAAGCAAATTAAGACGTTAAGCACTCAAACCTGAAGTTCAGAATGTCTTCTTTCCAGCCATATATCATTTGGGTCAATCCAAGGTCGGAGGAGGAAGTTAAGGCCAAAACCAATTGCTAACTCATTTTGCGCGTTGATAAAATCCATCCTGAGTATGGCTCTGTGTTTGCTAGGTAACAGACTCCATATTTATCCAATGGGGCTAACGTTTGGATATGTTATAGTACACACCCATTGGAACAACTTTCATGAAGAATGTTGCCTCATCCGAGCTATTTAGGTTGCTAAAACAAAGCTTGCAATATGACCTACGAAACTAGACTGGCAGGGGACTGTAGCCAAAATTGAGTTTGTCTTTAAGCTCTTCTTCCCTTCATCCAAATTAGGCCTTAACATGCTTGAATTGCATGAATTATGCTCTCTTGCTCTATTTGCCTACAAAAAACACAAAGGGAGGCAAATAACTTAGAAATCAAAGAAACTAAGCAAAAGAAGTAAGTAAATAGGGCATGTATATGTATGAAATTATGAGCTTAACAGACTCCTCCCACCATATTATGATGTTGCCCAAGTTTGGGGATCGATCCGAAATCAATAGGTGTGAGAAATTGGACAATTCAAGTTCAACGGCAGTTCGTTCCTAATTGGAGTGGTTGGTGTATTCCATACTTCTAGCGATTGGATTTCACTCAAAACTCATCAAATGACTCCTCCCACCATATTATGATGTTGCCCAAGTTTTGGGCTCGATCCGAAATCAATAGGTGTTCGAAATTGGACAATTCAAGTTCAACGGCAGTTTGTTCCTAATTGGAGTGGTTGGGGTATTCCATACTTCTAGCGATTGGATTTCACACAAAACTCACCAAATGACTCCTCCCACCATATTATGACGTTGCCCAAGTTTGGGGCACGATCCGATATCAATAGGTGTGAGAAATTGGACAATTCAAGTTCAACGGCAGTTCATTCCTAATTGGAGTGGTTGGTGTATTCCATACTTCTAGCGATTGGATTTCACTCACCACATGACTCCTCCCACCATATTACGATGTTGCCCAAGTTTGGGGCTCGATCCGAAATCAATAGGTGTGAGAAATTGGACAATTCAAGTTCAACGGCAGTTCGTTCCTAATTGAAGTGGTTGGTCTATTCCATACTTCTAGCGATTGGATTTCACTCAAAACTCACCAAATGACTCCTCCAACCATATTATGATGTTGCCCAAGTTTGGGGCTCGATCCGAAATCAATAGGTGTGAGAAATTGGACAATTCAAGTTCAACGGCAGTTCGTTCCTAATTGGAGTGGTTGGTGTATTCCATACTTCTAGCGATTGGATTTCACTCAAAACTCACCAATTGACTCCTCCCACCATATTATGATGTTGCCCAAGTTTGGACTCGATCCGAAATAAATAGGTGTGAGAAATTGGACAATTCAAGTTCAACGGCAGTTCGTTCCTAATTGGAGTGGTTGTTGTATTCCATACTTCTAGCGATTGGATTTCACTCAAATCTCACCAAATGACTCCTTCCACCATATTATGATGTTGCCCAAGTTTGGGGTTCGATCCGAAATCAATAGGTGTGAGAAATTGGACAATTCAAGTTCAACAGCAGTTCGTTCCTAATTGGAGTGGTTGGTGTATTCCATACTTCTAGCGATTGGATTTCACTCAAATCTCACCAAATGACTCCTCCCACCATATTATGATGTTGCCCAAGTTTTGGGCTCGATCCGAAATCAATAGGTGTTCGAAATTGGACAATTCAAGTTCAACGGCAGTTTGTTCCTAATTGGAGTGGTTGGGGTATTCCATACTTCTAGTGATTGGATTTCACTCAAAACTCACCAAATGACTCCTCCCACCATATTATGATGTTGCCCAAGTTTGGGGTTCGATCCGAAATCAATAGGTTTGAGAAATTGGACAATTCAAGTTCAATGGCAGTTCGTTCCTAAATGGAGTGGTTGGTGTATTCCATACTTCTAGCGATTGGATTTCACACAAAACTCACCAAATGACTCCTCCCACCATATTATGATGGTGCCCAAGTTTTGGGATCGATCCGAAATCAATAGGTGTTCCAAACTGGACAATCAAGTTCAACGGCAGTTCGTTCCTAATTGGAGTGGTTGGTGTATTCCATACTTCTAGCGATTGGATTTCTCTCAAAACTCACCAAATGACTCCTCCCACCATATTATGATGTTGCCGAAGTTTTGGGCTCGATCCGAAATCAATAGGTGTTCGAAATTGAACAATTCAAGTTCAACGGCAGTTCGTTCCTAATTGGAGTGGTTGGTGTATTCCATACTTCTAGTGATTGGATTTCACTCAAAACTCAACAAATGACTCATCCCACCATATTTTGATGTTGCCCAAGTTTTGGGCTCGATCCGAAATCAATAGGTGTGAGAAATTGGACAATTCAAGTTCAACGGCAGTTCGTTCCTAATTGGAGTGGTTGGTGTATTCTTACTTCTAGCAATTGGATTTGACTCAAAACTAACCAAATGACTCCCCCCACCATATTATGATGTTGCCCAAGTTTTGGGCTCGATCCGAAATTAATAGGTGTTCGAAATTCCACAATTCAAGTTCAACGCAAGTTCGTTCCTAATTGGAGTGGTTGGTGTATTCCATACTTCTAGCGATTGGATTTCACACAAAACTCACCAAATGACTCCTCCCACAATATTATGATGGTGCCCAAGTTTTGGGATCGATCCGAAATCAATAGGTGTTCCAAATTGGACAATTCAAGTTCAGCGGCAGTTCGTTCCTAATTGGAGTGGGTGGTGTATTCCATACTTCTAGCGATTGGATTTCACTCAAAACTCACCAAATGACTCCTCCCACGATATTATGATGTTGTCCAAGTTTGGGGCTCGGTCCGAAATCAATAGGTGTGAGAAATTGGACAATTCAAGTTCAACGGCAGTTCGTTCCTAATTGGAGTGGTTGGTGTATTCCATACTTCTAGCGATCGGATTTCACTCACAACTCACCAAATGACTCCTCCCACCATATTACGATGTTGCTCAAGTTTGGGGCTCGATCCGAAATGAATAGGTGTGAGAAATTGGACAATTCAAGTTCAACGGCAGTTCGTTCCTAATTGGAGTGGTTGGTGTATTCCATACTTCTAGCGATTGGATTTCACTCAAAACTCACCAAATGACTCCTCCCACCATATTATGATGTTGCCCAAGTTTGGGGCTCGATCCGAAATCAATAGGAGTTCGAAATTGGACAATTCAAGTTCAACGGCAGTTCGTTCCTAATTGGAGTGGTTGGTGTATTCTATACTTCTAGCGATTGGATTTCACTCAGAACTCATCAAATGACTCCTCCCACCATATTATGATGTTGCCCAAGTTTTGGGCTCGATCCGAAATCAATAGGTGTTCGAAATTGGACAATTCAAGTTCAACGGCAGTTTGTTCCTAATTGGAGTGGTTGGGGTATTCCATACTTCTAGCGATTGGATTTCACTCAAAACTCACCAAATGACTCCTCCCACCATATTATGACGTTGCCCAAGTTTGGGGCTCGATCCGATATCAATAGGTGTGAGAAATTGGACAATTCAAGTTCAACGGCAGTTCGTTCCTAATTGGAGTGGTTGGTGTATTCCATACTTCTAGCGATTGGATTTCACTCAAAACTCACCAAATGACTCCTCCCACCATATTACGATGTTGCCCAAGTTTGGGGCTCGATCCGAAATGAATAGGTGTGAGAAATTGGACAATTCAAGTTCAACGGCAGTTCGATCCTAATTGGAGTGGTTGGTGTATTCCATACCTCTAGCGATTGGATTTCACTCAAAACTCACCAACTGACTCCTCCCACCATATTATGATGTTGCCCAAGGTTGGGGCTCGATCCGAAATCAATAGGTGTGAGAAATTGGACAATTCAAGTTCAACGGCAGTTCGTTCCTAATTGGAGTGGTTGGTGTATTCCATATTTCTAGCGATTGGATTTCCCTCAAAACTCACCAAATGACTCCTCCCACCATATTATGATGTTGCCCAAGTTTTGGGCTCGATCCGAAATCAATAGGTGTTCGAAATTGGACAATTCAAGTTCAACGGCAGTTTGTTCCTAATTGGAGTGGTTGGGGTATTCCATACTTCTGGCGATTGGATTTCACTCAAAACTCACCAAATGAATCCTCCCACCATATTATGACGTTGCCAAAGTTTGGGGCTCGATCCGATATCAATAGGTGTGAGAAATTGGACAATTCAAGTTCAACGGCAGTTCGTTCCTAATTGGAGTGTTTGGTGTATTCCATACTTCTAGCGATTGGATTTCACTCACCACATGACTCCTCCCACCATATTACGATGTTGCCCAAGTTTGGGGCTCGATCCGAAATCAATAGGTGTGTGAAATTGGACAATTCAAGTTCAACGGCAGTTCGTTCCTAATTGGAGTGGTTGGTGTATTCCATACTTCTAGCGATTGGATTTCACTCAAAACTCACCAAATGACTCCTCCCACCATATTATGATGTTGCCCAAGTTTTGGGCTCGATCCGAAATCAATAGGTGTTCCAAATTGGACAATTCAAGTTTAACGGCAGTTCGTTCCAAATTGGAGTGGTTGGGGTATTCCATACTTCTGGCGATTGGATTTCACTCAAAACTCACCAAATGACTCCTCCCACCATATTATGACGTTGCCAAAGTTTGGGGCTCGATCCGATATCAATAGGTGTGAGAAATTGGACAATTCAAGTTCAACGGCAGTTCGTTCCTAATTGGAGTGTTTGGTGTATTCCATACTTCTAGCGATTGGATTTCACTCACCAAATGACTCCTCCCACCATATTATGATGTTGCCCAAGTTTGGACTCGATCCGAAATCAATAGGTGTGAGAAATTGGACAATTCAAGTTCAACGGCAGTTCGTTCCTAATTGGAATGGTTGGTGTATTCCATACTTCTAGCGATTGGATTTCACTCAAAACTCACCAAATGACTCCTCCCACCATATTATGATGTTGCCCAAGTTTTGGGCTCGATCCGAAATCAATAGGTGTTCCAAATTGGACAATTCAAGTTTAACGGCAGTTCGTTCCAAATTGGAGTGGTTGGAGTATTCCATACTTCTAGCGATTGGATTTCCCTCAAAACTCACCAAATGACTCCTCCCACCATATTATGATGTTGCCCAAGTTTTGGTCTCGATCCGAAATCAATAGGCGTGAGAAATTGGACAATTCAAGTTCAACGGCAGTTCATTCCTAATTGGAGTGGTTGGTGTATTCCATACTACTAGCGATTGGATTTCACTCAAAACTCACCAAATGACTCCTCCGACCATATTATGATGTTGCCCAAGTTTGGACTCGATCCGAAATCAATAGTTGTGAGAAATTGGACAATTCAAGTTCAACGGCAGTTCGTTCCTAATTGGAGTGGTTGGTGTATTCCATACTTCTAGCGATTGGATTTCACTCAAAACTCACCAAATGACTCCTCCAACCATATTACGATGTTGCCCAAGTTTGGGGCTCGATCCGAAATCAATAGGTGTGAGAAATTGGACAATTCAAGTTCAACGGCAGTTTGTTCCTAATTGGAGTGGTTGGTGTATTCCATACTTCTAGCGATTGGATTTCACTCAAAACTCACCAAATGACTCCTCCCACCATATTACGATGTTGCCCAAGTTTGGGGCTCGATCTGAAATGAATAGGTGTGAGAAATTGGACAATTCAAGTTCAACGGCAGTTCGATCCTAATTGGAGTGGTTGGTGTATTCCATACCTCTAGCAATTGGATTTCACTCAAAACTCACCAACTGACTCCTCCAACCATATTATGATGTTGCCCAAGTTTGGGGCTCGATCCGAAATCAATAGGTGTGAGAAATTGGACAATTCAAGTTCAACGGCAGTTCGTTCCTAATTGGAGTGGTTGGTGTATTCCATACTTCTAGCGATTGTATTTCACTCAAAACTCACCAAATGACTCCTAACACCATATTATGATGTTGCCCAATTTTGGGGCTCGATCCGAAATCAATAGGTGTTCGAAATTGGACAATTCAAGTTCAACGTCAATTCGTTCCTAACTGGAGTGGTTGGTGTATTCCATACTTCTAGCGATTGGATTTCACTCAAAACTCAACAAACGACTCCTCCCACCATATTATGATGTTGCCCAAGTTTTGGGCTCGATCCGAAATCAATAGGTGTTCGAAATTGGACAATTCAAGTTCAACGGCAATACGTTCCTAATTGGAGTGGTTGGTGTATTCCATACCTCTAGCGATTGGATTTCACTCAAAACTAACCAAATGACTCCTCCCACCATATTATGATGTTGCCCAAGTTTTGGGCTCGATCCGAAATCAATAGGTGTTCGAAATTGCACAATTCAAGTTCAACGGCAGTTCGTTCCTAATTGGAGTGGTTGGTGTATTCCATAGTTCTAGCGTTTGGATTTCACTCAAAACTCACCAAATGACACCTCCCACCATATTATGGTGTTGCCCAAGTTTTGGGCTCGATCCGAAATCAATAGGTGTTCCAAATTGGACAATTCAAGTTCAACGGCAGTTCGTTCGTAATTGGAGTGGTTGGTGTATTCCATACTTCTAGCGATTGGATTTCACTTAAAACTCACCAAATGACTCCTCCCACCATATTATGATGTTGCCCAAGTTTTGGGCTGGATCCGAAATCAATAGGTTTTCCAAATTGGACAATTCCAGTTCAACGGCAGCTCGTTCCTAATTGGAGTGATTGGTGTATTCCGTACTTCTAGCGATTGGATTGCATTCAAAACTCACCAAATGACTCCTCGCACCATATTATGATGTTGCCCAAGTTTGGGGCTCGATCCGAAATCAATAGGTGTGAGAAATTGGACAATTCAAGTTCAACGGCAGTTCGTTCCTAATTGGAGTGGTTGGTGTATTCCATACTTCTAGCGATTGGATTTCACTCAAAACTCACCAAATGACTCTTCCCACCATATTATGATGTTGCCCAAGTTTGGGGCTCGATCCGAAATCAATAGGTGTGAGAAATTGGACAATTCAAGTTCAACGGCAGTTCGTTCCTAATTGGAGTGGTTGGTGTATAGCATACTTCTAGCAATTGGATTTCACTAATAACTCACCAAATGACTCCTCAAACCATATTATGATGTTGCCTAAGTTTTGGGCTCGATCCGAAATCAATAGGTGTTCGAAATTGGACAATTCAAGTTCAACGGCAGTACGTTCCTAATTAGAGTGGTTGGTGTATTCCATACTTCTAGCGATTGGATTTCACTCAAAACTAACCAAATGACTCCTCCCACCATATTATGATGTTGCCCAAGTTTTGGGCTCGATCCGAACTCAATAGGTGTTCGAAATTGCGCAATACAAGTTCAACGGCAGTTCGTTCCTAATTGGAGTGGTTGGTGTATTCCATACTTCTAGCGATTGGATTTCACTCAAAACTCACCAAATGACTCCTCCCACCATATTATGATGGTGCCCATGTTTTGGGATCAATCCGAAATCAATAGGTGTTCCAAACTGGACAATCAAGTTCAACGGCAGTTCGTTCCTAATTGGAGTGGTTGGTGTATTCCATACTTCTAGCGATTGGATTTCACTCAAAACTAACCAAATGACTCCTCGCACCATATTATGATGTTGCCGAAGTTTTGGGCTCGTTCCGAAATCAATAGGTGTTCGAAATTGAACAATTCAAGTTCAACGGCAGTTCGTTCCTAATTTGAGTGGTTGGTGTATTCCATACTTCTAGCGATTGGATTTCACTCAAAACTCAGCAAATGACTCCTCCCACCATATTATGATGTTGCCCAAGTTTTGGGCTCGATCCGAAATCAATAGGTGTGAGAAATTGGACAATTCAAGTTCAACGGCAGTTCGTTCCTAATTGGAGTGGTTGGTGTATTCTTACTTCTAGCGATTGGATTTGACTCAAAACTAACCAAATGACACCCCCCACAATATTATGATGTTGCCCAAGTTTTGGGCTCGATCCGAAATCAATAGGTGTTCGAAATTGCACAATTCAAGTTCAACGCAAGTTCGTTCCTAATTGGAGTGGTCGGTGTATTCCATACTTCTAGCGATTTGATTTCACTCAAATCTCACCAAATGACTCCTCCCACCATATTACGGTGTTGCCCAAGGTTTGGGCTCGATCCGAAATCAATAGGTGTTCCAAATTGGACAATTCAAGTTCAACGGCAGTTCGTTCCTAATTGGAGTGGTTGGTGTATTCCATACTTCTAGCGATTGGATTTCACTCAAAACTCAGCAAATGACTCCTCCCACCATATTATGATGTTGCCCAAGTTTTGGGCTCGATCCGAAATCAATAGGTGTGAGAAATTGGACAATTCCAGTTCAACGGCAGCTCGTTCCTAATTGGAGTGGTTGGTGTATCCTTACTTCTAGCGATTGGATTTGACTCAAAACTAACCAAATGACACCCCCCACAATATTATGATGTTGCCCAAGTTTTGGGCTCGATCCGAAATCAATAGGTGTGAGAAATTGGTCAATTCAATTGCAACGACAGTTCGTTCCTAATTGGAGTGGTTGGTGTATTCCATACTTCTAGCGATTGGATTTCACTCAAAAGTCACCAAATGACTCCTCCCACCATATTATAATGTTGCCCAAGTCTTGGGATCGATCCGAAATCAATAGGTCTTCCAAATTGGACAATTCAAGTTCAACGGCAGTTTGTTCCTAATTGGAGTGGTTGGGGTATTCCATACTTCTAGTGATTGGATTTCACTCAAAACTCACCAAATAACTCCTCCCACCATATTATGATGTTGCCCAAGTTTGGGGTTCGATCCGAAATCAATAGGTGTCAGAAATTGGACAATTCAAGTTCAACGGCAGTTCGTTCCTAATTGGAGTGGTTGGTGTATTCCATACTTATAGCGATTGGATTTCACTCAAAACTCACCAAATGACTCCTCCCACCATATTATGATGGTGCCCATGTTTTGGGATCAATCCGAAATCAATAGGTGTTCCAAATTGGACAATCAAGTTCAACGGCAGTTCGTTCCTAATTGGAGTGGTTGGTGTATTCCATACTTCTAGCGATTGGATTTCACTCAAAACTCACCAAATGACTCCTCCCACCATATTATGATGGTGCCCATGTTTTGGGATCAATCCGAAATCAATAGGTGTTCCAAACTGGACAATCAAGTTCAACGGCAGTTCGTTCCTAATTGGAGTGGTTGGTGTATTCCATACTTCTAGCTATTGGATTTCACTCAAAACTCACCAAATGACTCCTCCCACCATATTATGATGTTGCCGAAGTTTTGGGCTCGTTCCGAAATCAATAGGTGTTCGAAATTGAACAATTCAAGTTCAACGGCAGTTCGTTCCTAATTGGAGTGGTTGGTGTATTCCATACTTCTAGCGATTGGATTTCACTCAAAACTCAGCAAATGACTCCTCCCACCATATTATGATGTTGCCCAAGTTTTGGGCTCGATCCGAAATCAATAGGTGTGAGAAATTGGACAATTCAAGTTCAACGGCAGTTCGTTCCTAATTGGAGTGGTTGGTGTATTCTTACTTCTAGCGATTGGATTTGACTCAAAACTAACCAAATGACACCCCCCACAATATTATGATGTTGCCCAGGTTTTGGGCTCGATCCGAAATCAATAGGTGTTCGAAATTGCACAATTCAAGTTCAACGCAAGTTCGTTCCTAATTGGAGTGGTCGGTGTATTCCATACATCTAGCGATTGGATTTCACTCAAATCTCACCAAATGACTCCTCCCACCATATTACGGTGTTGCCCAAGGTTTGGGCTCGATCCGAAATCAATAGGTGTTCCAAATTGGACAATTCAAGTTCAACGGCAGTTCGTTCCTAATTGGAGTGGTTGGTGTATTCCATACTTCTAGCGATTGGATTTCACTCAAAACTCAGCAAATGACTCCTCCCACCATATTATGATGTTGCCCAAGTTTTGGGCTCGATCCGAAATCAATAGGTGTGAGAAATTGGACAATTCCAGTTCAACGGCAGTTCGTTCCTAATTGGAGTGGTTGGTGTATTCTTACTTCTACCGATTGGATTTGACTCAAAACTAACCAAATGACACCCCCCACAATATTATGATGTTGCCCAAGTTTTGGGCTCGATCCGAAATCAATAGGTGTGAGAAATTGGTCAATTCAATTGCAACGACAGTTCGTTCCTAATTGGAGTGGTTGGTGTATTCCATACTTCTAGCGATTGGATTTCACTCAAAACTCACCAAATGACTCCTCCCACAATATTATGATGTTGCCGAAGTTTTGGGCTCGTTCCGAAATCAATAGGTGCTCGAAATTGAACAATTCAAGTTCAACGGCAGTTCGTTCCTAATTGGAGTGGTTGGTGTATTCCATACTTCTAGCGATTGCATTTCACTCAAAACTCAGCAAATGACTCCTCCCACCATATTATGATGTTGCCCAAGTTTTGGGCTCGATCCGAAATCAATAGGTGTGAGAAATTGGACAATTCAAGTTCAACGGCAGTTCGTTCCTAATTGGAGTGGTTGGTGTATTCTTACTTCAAGCGATTGGATTTGACTCAAAACTAACCAAATGACACCCCCCACAATATTATGATGTTGCCCAAGTTTTGGGTTCGATCCGAAATCAATAGGTGTTCGAAATTGCACAATTCAAGTTCAACGCAAGTTCGTTCCTAATTGGAGTGGTCGGTGTATTCCATACTTCTAGCGATTGGATTTCACTCAAATCTCACCAAATGACTCCTCCCACCATATTACGTTGTTGCCCAAGGTTTGGGCTCGATCCGAAATCAATAGGTGTTCCAAATTGGACAATTCAAGTTCAACGGCAGTTCGTTCCTAATTGGAGTAGTTGGTGTATTCCATACTTCTAGCGATTGGATTTCACTCAAAACTCACCAAATGACTCCTCCCACGATATTATGATGTTTCCCAAGTTTTGGGCTCGATCCGAAATCAATAGGTGTTCCAAATTGGACAATTCAAGTTCAGCGGCAGTTCGTTCCCAATTGGAGTGGGTGGTGTATTCCATACTTCTAGCGATTGGATTTCACTCAAAACTCACCAAATGACTCCACCCACCATATTATGATGTCGCCCAAGTTTGGGGCTCGGTCCGAAATCAATAGGTGTGAGAAATTGGACAATTCAAGTTCAACGGCAGTTCGTTCCTAATTGGAGTGGTTGGTGTATTCCATACTTCTAGCGATTGGATTTCACTCAAAACTCACCAAATGACTCCTCCCACCATATTATGATGTTGCCCAAGGTTGGGGCTCGATCCGAAATCAATAGGTGTGAGGAATTGGACAATTCAAGTTCAACGGCAGTTCGTTCCTAATTGGAGTGGTTGGTGTATTCCATACTTCTAGCGATTGGATTTCACTCAAAACTCACCAAATGACTCCTCCCACCATATTATGATGTTGACCAAGTTTTGGGCTCGATCCGAAATCCATAGGTGTTCGAAATTGGACAATTCAAGTTCAACGGCAGTTTGTTCCTAATTGGAGTGGTTGGGGTATTCCATGCTTCTAGCGATTGGATTTCACTCAAAACTCACCAAATGACTCCTCCCACCATATTATGACGTTGCCAAAGTTTGGGGCTCGATCCGATATCAATAGGTGTGAGAAATTGGACAATTCAAGTTCAACGGCAGTTCGTTCCTAATTGGAGTGGTTGGTGTATTCCATACTTCTAGCGATTGGATTTCACTCACCACATGACTCCTCCCACCATATTACGATGTTGCTCAAGTTTGGGGCTCGATCCGAAATCAATAGGTGTGAGAAATTGGACAATTCAAGTCCAACGGCAGTTCGTTCCTAATTGGAGTGGTTGGTGTATTCCATACTTCTAGCGATTGGATTTCACTCAAAACTCACCAAATGACTCCTCCGACCATATTATGATGTTGCCCAAGTTTGGACTCGATCCGAAATCAATAGGTGTGAGAAATTGGACAATTCAAGTTCAACGGCAGTTCGTTCCTAATTGGAGTGGTTGGTGTATTCCATAGTTCTAGCGATTGGATTTCACTCAAACCTCACCAAATGACTCCTCCCACCATATTACGATATTGCCCAAGTTTGGGGCTCCATCCGAAATGAATAGGTGTGAGAAATTGGACAATTCAAGTTCAACGGCAGTTCGATCCTAATTGGAGTGGTTGGTGTATTCCATAGTTCTAGCGATTGGATTTCACTCAAATCTCACCAAATGACTCCTCCCACCATATTATGATGTTGCCCAAGTTTTGGGCTCGATCCGAAATCAATAGGTGTTCCAAATTGGACAATTCAAGTTTAACGGCAGTTCGTTCCAAATTGGAGTGGTTGGAGTATTCTATACTTCTAGCGATTGGATTTCCCTCAAAACTCACCAAATGACTCCTCCCACCATATTATGATGTTGCCCAAGTTTTGGGCTCGATCCGTAATCAATAGGCGTGAGAAATTGGACAATTCAAGTTCAACGGCAGTTCGTTCCTAATTGGGGTGGTTGGTGTATTCCATACTTCTAGCGATTGGATTTCACTCAAAACTCACCAAATGACTCCTCCCACCGTATTACGATGTTGCTAAAGTTTGGGGCTCGATCCGAAATCAATAGGTGTGAGAAATTGGACAATTCAAGTTCAACGGCAGTTTGTTCCTAATTGGAGTGGTTGGTGTATTCCATACTTCTAGCGATTGGATTTCACTCAAAACTCACCAAATGACTCCTCCCACCATATTACGATATTGCCCAAGTTTGGGGCTCGATCCGAAATGAATAGGTGTGAGAAATTGGACAATTCAAGTTCAACGGCAGTTCGATCCTAATTGGAGTGGTTGGTGTATTCCATAGTTCTAGCGATTGGATTTCACTCAAAACTCACCAACTGACTCCTCCCACCATATTATGATGTTGCCCAAGTTTGGGGCTCGATCCGAAATCAATAGGTGTGAGAAATTGGACAATTCAAGTTCAACGGCAGTTCGTTCCTAATTGGAGTGGTTGGTGTATACCATACTTCTAGCGATTGGATTTCACTCACCACATGACTCCTCCCACCATATTATGATGTTGCCCAAGTTTGGGGCTCGATCCGAAATCAATAGGTGTGAGAAATTGGACAATTCAAGTTCAACGGCAGTTCGTTCCTAATTGGAGTGGTTGGGGTATTCCATGCTTCTAGCGATTGGATTTCACTCAAAACTCACCAAATGACTCCTCCCACCATATTATGACGTTGCCAAAGTTTGGGGCTCGATCCGATATCAATAGGTGTGAGAAATTGGACAATTCAAGTTCAACGGCAGTTCGATCCTAATTGGAGTGGTTGGAGTATTCTATACTTCTAGCGATTGGATTTCCCTCAAAACTCACCAAATGACTCCTCCCACCATATTATGATGTTGCCCAAGTTTTGGGCTCGATCCGTAATCAATAGGCGTGAGAAATTGGACAATTCAAGTTCAACGGCAGTTCGTTCCTAATTGGGGTGGTTGGTGTATTCCATACTTCTAGCGATTGGATTTCACTCAAAACTCACCAAATGACTCCTCCCACCGTATTACGATGTTGCTAAAGTTTGGGGCTCGATCCGAAATCAATAGGTTTGAGAAATTGGACAATTCAAGTTCAACGGCAGTTTGTTCCTAATTGGAGTGGTTGGTGTATTCCATACTTCTAGCGATTGGATTTCACTCAAAACTCACCAAATGACTCCTCCCACCATATTACGATATTGCCCAAGTTTGGGGCTCGATCCGAAATGAATAGGTGTGAGAAATTGGACAATTCAAGTTCAACGGCAGTTCGATCCTAATTGGAGTGGTTGGTGTATTCCATAGTTCTAGCGATTGGATTTCACTCAAAACTCACCAACTGACTCCTCCCACCATATTATGATGTTGCCCAAGTTTGGGGCTCGATCCGAAATCAATAGGTGTGAGAAATTGGACAATTCAAGTTCAACGGCAGTTCGTTCCTAATTGGAGTGGTTGGTGTATACCATACTTCTAGCGATTGGATTTCACTCACCACATGACTCCTCCCACCATATTATGATGTTGCCCAAGTTTGGGGCTCGATCCGAAATCAATAGGTGTGAGAAATTGGACAATTCAAGTTCAACGGCAGTTCGTTCCTAATTGGAGTGGTTGGGGTATTCCATGCTTCTAGCGATTGGATTTCACTCAAAACTCACCAAATGACTCCTCCCACCATATTATGACGTTGCCAAAGTTTGGGGCTCGATCCGATATCAATAGGTGTGAGAAATTGGACAATTCAAGTTCAACGGCAGTTCGTTCCTAATTGGAGTGGTTGGTGTATTCCATACTTCTAGCGATTGGATTTCACTCACCACATGACTCCTCCCACCATATTACGATGTTGCTCAAGTTTGGGGCTCGATCCGAAATCAATAGGTGTGAGAAATTGGACAATTCAAGTCCAACGGCAGTTCGTTCCTAATTGGAGTGGTTGGTGTATTCCATACTTCTAGCGATTGGATTTCACTCAAAACTCACCAAATGACTCCTCCGACCATATTATGATGTTGCCCAAGTTTGGACTCGATCCGAAATCAATAGGTGTGAGAAATTGGACAATTCAAGTTCAACGGCAGTTCGTTCCTAATTGGAGTGGTTGGTGTATTCCATAGTTCTAGCGATTGGATTTCACTCAAAACTCACCAAATGACTCCTCCCACCATATTACGATATTGCCCAAGTTTGGGGCTCCATCCGAAATGAATAGGTGTGAGAAATTGGACAATTCAAGTTCAACGGCAGTTCGATCCTAATTGGAGTGGTTGGTGTATTCCATAGTTCTAGCGATTGGATTTCACTCAAATCTCACCAAATGACTCCTCCCACCATATTATGATGTTGCCCAAGTTTTGGGCTCGATCCGAAATCAATAGGTGTTCCAAATTGGACAATTCAAGTTTAACGGCAGTTCGTTCCAAATTGGAGTGGTTGGAGTATTCTATACTTCTAGCGATTGGATTTCCCTCAAAACTCACCAAATGACTCCTCCCACCATATTATGATGTTGCCCAAGTTTTGGGCTCGATCCGTAATCAATAGGCGTGAGAAATTGGACAATTCAAGTTCAACGGCAGTTCGTTCCTAATTGGGGTGGTTGGTGTATTCCATACTTCTAGCGATTGGATTTCACTCAAAACTCACCAAATGACTCCTCCCACCGTATTACGATGTTGCTAAAGTTTGGGGCTCGATCCGAAATCAATAGGTGTGAGAAATTGGACAATTCAAGTTCAACGGCAGTTTGTTCCTAATTGGAGTGGTTGGTGTATTCCATACTTCTAGCGATTGGATTTCACTCAAAACTCACCAAATGACTCCTCCCACCATATTACGATATTGCCCAAGTTTGGGGCTCGATCCGAAATGAATAGGTGTGAGAAATTGGACAATTCAAGTTCAACGGCAGTTCGATCCTAATTGGAGTGGTTGGTGTATTCCATAGTTCTAGCGATTGGATTTCACTCAAAACTCACCAACTGACTCCTCCCACCATATTATGATGTTGCCCAAGTTTGGGGCTCGATCCGAAATCAATAGGTGTGAGAAATTGGACAATTCAAGTTCAACGGCAGTTCGTTCCTAATTGGAGTGGTTGGTGTATACCATACTTCTAGCGATTGGATTTCACTCACCACATGACTCCTCCCACCATATTATGATGTTGCCCAAGTTTGGGGCTCGATCCGAAATCAATAGGTGTGAGAAATTGGACAATTCAAGTTCAACGGCAGTTCGTTCCTAATTGGAGTGGTTGGTGTATTCCATACTTCTAGCGATTGGATTTCACTCACCACATGACTCCTCCCACCATATTATGATGTTGCCCAAGTTTGGGGCTCGATCCGAAATCAATAGGTGTGAGAAATTGGACAATTCAAGTTCAACGGCAGTTCGTTCCTAATTGGAGTGGTTGGTGTATTCCATACTTCTAGCGATTGGATTTCACTCAAAACTCACCAAATGACTCCTAACACCATATTATGATGTTGCCCAAGTTTGGGGCTCGATCCGAAATCAATAGGTGTTCGAAATTGGACAATTCAAGTTCAACGTCAATTCGTTCCTAATTGGAGTGGTTGGTGTATTCCATACTTCTAGCGATTGGATTTCACTCAAAACTCAACAAACGACTCCTCCCACCATATTATGATGTTGCCCAAGTTTTGGGCTCGATCCGAAATCAATAGGTGTTCGAAATTGGACAATTCAAGTTCAACGGCAGTACGTTCCTAATTGGAGTGTATTCCATACTTCTAGCGACTGGATTTCACTCAAAACTAACCAAATGACTCCTCCCACCATATTATGATGTTGCCCAAGTTTTGGGCTCGATCCGAAATCAATAGGTGTTCGAAATTGCACAATTCAAGTTCAACGGCAGTTCGTTCCTACTTGGAGTGGTTGGTGTATTCCACAGTTCTAGCGTTTGGATTTCATTCAAAACTCACCAAATGACTCCTCCCACCATATTATGGTGTTGCCAAAGTTTTGGGCTCGATCCGAAATCAATAGGTGTTCCAAATTGGACAATTCAAGTTCAACGGCAGTTCGTTTCTAATTGGAGTGGTTGGTGTATTCCATACTTCTAGCGATTGGATTTCACTCAAAACTCACCAAATGACTCCTCCCACCATATTATGATGTTGCCCAAGTTTTGGGCTCGATCCGAAATCAATAGGTGTTCCAAATTGGACAATTCAAGTTCAACGGCAGTTCGTTCCTAATTGGAGTGGGTGGTGTATTCCATACTTCTAGCGAATGGATTTCACTCAAAACTCACCAAATGACTCCTCCCACCATATTATGATGTTGCCCAAGTTTTGGGCTCGATCCGAAATCAATAGTTGTTCCAAATTGGACAATTCCAGTTTAACGGCAGTTCGTTCCAAATTGGAGTGGTTGGTGTATTCCATACTTCTAGCGATTGGATTTCACTCAAAACTCACCAAACGACTCCTCCCACTATATTACAATGTTGCCCAAGTTTGGGGCTCGATCCAAAATCAATAGGTGTGAGAAATTGGACAATTCAAGTTCAACGGCAGTTCGTTCCTAATTGGAATGGTTGGTGTATTCCATACTTCTAGCGATTGGATTTCACTCAAAACTCACCAAATGACTACTCCCACCATATTACGATGTTGCCCAAGTTTGGGGCTCGATCCGAAATGAATAGGTGTGAGAAATTGGACAATTCAAGTTCAACGGCAGTTCGTTCCTAACTGGAGAGGTTGGTGTATTCCATACTTCTAGCGATTGGATTTCACTCAACACTCACCAAATGACTCCTCCCACCATATTATGATGTTGCCCAAGTTTGGGGCTCGATCCGAAATCAATAGGTGTGACAAATTGGACAATTCAAGTTCAACGGCAGTTCGTTCCTAATTGGAGTGGTTGGTGTATACCATACTTCTAGCGATTGGATTTCACTCACCACATGACTCCTCCCACCATATTATGATGTTGCCCAAGTTTGGACTCGATCCGAAATCAATAGGTGTGAGAAATTGGACAATTCAAGTTCAACGGCAGTTCGTTCCTAATTGGAGTGGTTGGTGTATTCCATACTTCTAGCGATTGGATTCCACTCAAAACTCACCAAATGACTCCTCCGACCATATTATGATGTTGCCCAAGTTTGGCCTCGATCCGAAATCAATAGTTGTGAGAAATTGGACAATTCAAGTTCAACGACAGTTCGTTCCTAATTGGAGTATTTGGTGTATTCCATACTTCTAGCGATTGGATGTCACTCAAAACTAACCAAATGACTCCTCCCACCATATTATGATGTTGCCCAAGTTTTGGGCTCGATCCGAAATCAATAGGTGCGAGAAATTGGACAATTCAATTTCAACGGCAATTCGTTCCTAATTGGAGTGGTTGGTGTATTCCATACTTCTAGCGATTGGATTTCACTCACCACATGACTCCTCCCACCATATTATGATGTTGCCCAAGTTTGGGGCTCGATCCGAAATCAGTAGGTGTGAGAAATTGGACAATTCAAGTTCAACGGCAGTTCGTTCCTAATTGGAGTGGTTGGTGTATTCCATACTTCTAGCGATTGGATTTCACTCAAAACTCACCAAATGACTCCTCCCACCGTATTATGATGTTGCCCAAGTTTGGGGCTCGATCCGAAATCAATAGGTGTGAGAAGTTGGACAATTCAAGTTCAACGGCAGTTCGTTCCAAATTGGAGTTGTTGGTGTATTCCATACTTCTAGCGATTGGATTTCACTCAAAACTCCCCAAATGACTCCTCCCACCATATTATGATGTTGCCCAAGTTTGGGGCTCGATCCGAAATCAATAGGTGTTCCAAATTGGACAATTCAAGTTCAACGGCAGTTCGTTCCTAATTGGAGTGGTTGGTGTATTCCATACTTCTAGCGATTGGATTTCACTCAAAACTCACCAAATGACTCCTCCCTCCATATTATGATGTTGCCCAAGCTTTTGGCTCGATCCGAAATCAATAGGTGTGAGAAATTGGACAATTCAAGTTCAACGACAGTTCGTTCCTAATTGGAGTGGTTGGTGTATTCCATACTTCTAGCGATTGGATTTCACTCAAAACTAACCAAATGACTCCTCCCACCATATTATGATGTTGCCCAAGTTTTGGGCTCGATCCGAAATCAATAGGTGTTCCGAATTGGCCAATTCAAGTTCAACGGCATTTCGTTCCTAATTGGATTGGTTGGTGTATTCCATACTTCTAGCGATTGAATTTCACTCAAAACTCACCAAATGACTCCTCCCACCATATTATGACGTTTCCCAAGTTTTGGGCTCGATACGAAATCAATCGGTGTTCCAAATTGGACAATTCAAGTTCAACGGCAGTTCGTTCCTAATTGGAGTGGTTGGTGTATTCCACACTTCTAGCGAATGAATTTCACTCAAAACTCACCAAATGACTCCTCCGACCATATTATGATGTTGCCCAAGTTTTGGGCTCGATCCGAAATCAATAGGTGTGAGAAATTGGACAATTCAAGTTCAACGGCAGTTCGTTCCTAATGGGGGTGGTTGGTGTATTCCACACTTCTAGCGATTGGATTTCACTCAAAACTCACCAAATGACTCCTCCTACCATATTATGATGTTGCCCAAGTTTTGGGCTCGATCCGAAATCAATAGGTATTCCAAATTGGACAATTCAAGTTCAACGGCAGTTCGTTCCTAATTCGAGTGGTTGGTGTATTCCATACTTCTAGCGATTGGATTTCACCCAAAACTCACCAAATGACTCCTCCCACCGTATTATGCTATTGCACAAGTTTGGGGTTCGATCCGAAATCAATTGGTGTGAGAAATTGGACAATTCAAGTTCAACGGCAGTTCGTTCCAAATTGGAGTGGTTGGTGTATTCCATACTTCTAGCGATTGGATTTCACTCAAACTCACCAAATGACTCCTCCCACCGTATTATGATGTTGCCCAAGTTTGGGGCTCGATCCGAAATCAATAGGTGTGAGAAGTTGGACAATTCAAGTTCAACGGCAGTTCGTTCCAAATTGGAGTTGTTGGTGTATTCCATACTTCTAGCGATTGGATTTCACTCAAAACTCCCCAAATGACTCCTCCCACCATATTATGATGTTGCCCAAGTTTGGGGCTCGATCCGAAATCAATAGGTGTTCCAAATTGGACAATTCAAGTTCAACGGCAGTTCGTTCCTAATTGGAGTGGTTGGTGTATTCCATACTTCTAGCGATTGGATTTCACTCAAAACTCACCAAATGACTCCTCCCTCCATATTATGATGTTGCCCAAGCTTTTGGCTCGATCCGAAATCAATAGGTGTGAGAAATTGGACAATTCAAGTTCAACGGCAGTTCGTTCCTAATTGGAGTGGTTGGTGTATTCCATACTTCTAGCGATTTGATTTCACTCAAAACTCACCAAATGACTCCTCCCACCATATTATGATGTTGCCCAGGTTTTGGGCTCGATCCGAAATCAATAGGTATTCCAAATTGGACAATTCAAGTTCAACGGCATTTCGTTCCTAATTGGATTGGTTGGTGTATTCCATACTTCTAGCGATTGAATTTCACTCAAAACTCACCAAATGACTCCTCCCACCATATTATGACGTTTCCCAAGTTTTGGGCTCGATACGAAATCAATAGGTGTTCCAAATTGGACAATTCAAGTTCAACGGCAGTTCGTTCCTAATTGGAGTGGTTGGTGTATTCAATACTTCTAGCGATTGGATTTCACTCAAAACTCACCAAATGACTCCTCCCACCATATTATGATGTTGCCCAAGTTTTGGGCTCGATCCGAAATCAATAGGTGTGAGAAATTGGACAATTCAAGTTCAACGGCAGTTCGTTCCTAATTGGAGTGGTTGGTGTATTCCATACTTCTAGCGATTGGATTTCACTCAAAACTCACCAAATGACTCCTCCTACCATATTATGATGTTGCCCAAGTTTTGGGCTCGATCCGAAATCAATAGGTGTTCCAAATTGGACAATTCAAGTTCAACGGCAGTTCGTTCCTAATTGGAGTGGTTGGTGTATTCCATACTTCTAGCGATTGGATTTCACTCAAAACTCACCAAATGACTCCTCCCACCATATTATGATGTTGCCCAAGTTTGGACTCGATCCGAAATCAATAGGTGTGAGAAATTGGACAATTTAAGTTCAACGGCAGTTCGTTCCTAATTGGAGTGGTTGGTGTATTCCATACTTCTAGCGATTGGATTTCACTCAAAACTCACCAAATGACTCCTCCTACCATATTATGATGTTGCCCAAGTTTTGGGCTCGATCCGAAATCAATAGGTGTTCCAAATTGGACAATTCAAGTTCAACGGCAGTTCGTTCCTAATTGGAGTGGTTGGTGTATTCCATACTTCTAGCGATTGGATTTCACTCAAAACTCACCAAATGACTCCTCCCACCATATTATGATGTTGCCCAAGTTTTTGGCTCGATCCGAAATCAATAGGTGTGAGAAATTGGACAATTCAAGTTCAACGGCAGTTCGTTCCGAATTGGAGCGGTCGGTGTATTCCATACTTCTAGCGATTGGATTTCTCCCAGAACTCACCAATTGACTCCTCCCACCGTATTATGATGTTGCACAAGTTTGGGGTTGGATCCGAAATCAATAGGTGTGAGAAATTGGACAATTCAAGTTCAACGGCAGTTCGTTCCTAATTGGAGTGGTTGGTGTATTCCACACTTCTAGCGATTGGATTTCACTCAAAACTCACCAAATGACTCCTCCCACCATATTATGATGTTGCCCAAGTTTTGGGCTCGATCTGAAATCAATAGGTGTTCCAAATTGGACAATTCAAGTTCAACGGCAGTTCGTTCCTAATTGGGGTGGTTGGTGTATCCCATACTTCTAGCGATTGGATTTCACTCAAAACTCACCAAAATCAATCCTCCCACCATATTAAGATGTTGCCCAAGCTTTTGGCTCAATCCGAAATCAATAGGTGTGAGAAATTGGACAATTCAAGTTCAACGGCAGTTTGTTCCTAATTGGAGTGGTTGGTGTATTCCATACTTCCAGCGATTGGATTTCACTCAAAACTCACCAAATGACTCCTCCGACCATATTATGATGTTGCCCAAGTTTTGGGCTCGGTTCGAAATCAATAGGTGTGAGAAATTGGACAATTCAAGTTCAATGGCAGTTCGTTCCTAATTGGGATGGTTGGTATATTCCATACTTCTAGCGATTGGATTTCACTCAAAACTCACCAAATGACTCCTCCTACCATATTATGATGTTGCCCAAGTTTTGGGCTCGATCCGAAATCAATAGGTGTTCCAAATTGGACAATTCAAGTTCAACGGCAGTTCGTTCCTAATTGGAGTGGTTGGTGTATTCCATACTTCTAGCGATTGGATTTCACCCAAAACTCACCAAATGACTCCACCCACCGTAGTATGATGTCGCACAAGTTTGGGGTTCGATCCGAAATTAATAGGTGTGAGAAATTGGACAATTCAAGTTCAACGGCAGTTCGTTCCTAATTGGAGTGGTTGGTGTATTCCATACTTCTATCGATTGGATTTCACTCAAAACTCACCAAATGACTCCTCCCACCATATTATGATGTTGCCCAACTTTTGGGCTCGATCCGAAATCAATAGGTGTGAGAAATTGGACAATTCAAGTTCAACGGCAGTTCATTCCTAATTGGAGTGGTTGGTGTATTCCACACTTCTAGCGGTTGGATTTCACTCAAAACTCACCAAATGACTCCTCCTACCATATTATGATGTTGCCCAAGTTTTGGGCTCGATCCGAAATCAATAGGTGTTCCAAATTGGACAATTCAAGTTCAACGGCAGTTCGTTCCAATTTGGGGTGGTTGGTGTATCCCATACTTCTAGCGATTAGATTTCACTCAAAACTCACCAAAATGAATCCTCCCACCATATTATGATGTTGCCCAAGCTTTTGGCTCAATCCGAAATCAATAGGTGTGAGAAATTGGACAATTCAAGTTCAACGGCAGTTCGTTCCTAATTGGAGTGGTTGGTGTATTCCATACTTCTAGCGATTGGATTTCACTCAAAACTCACCAAATGACTCCTCCGACCATATTATGATGTTGCCCAAGTTTTGGGCTCGATCCGAAATCAATAGGAGTTCCAAATTGGACAATTCAAGTTCAACGGAAGTTCGTTCCTAATTGGAGCGGTCGGTGTATTCCATACTTCTATCGATTGGATTTCACCCAAAACTCACCAAATGACTCCTCCCACCGTATTATGATGTTGCACAAGTTTGGGGTTCGATCCGAAATCAATAGGTGTTCCAAATTGGACAATTCAAGTTCAACGGCAGTTCGTTCCTAATTGGAGTGGTTGGTGTATCCCATACTTCTAGCGATTGGATTTCACTCAAAACTCAACAAAATGAATCCTCCCACCATATTATGATGTTGCCCAAGCTTTTGGCTCAATCCGAAATCAATAGGTGTGAGAAATTGGACAATTCAAGTTCAACGGCAGTTCGTTCCTAATTGGAGTGGTTGGTGTATTCCATACTTCTAGCGATTGGATTTCACTCAAAACTCACCAAATGACTCCTTCCACCATATTATGATGTTGCCCAAGTTTTGGGCTCGACCTGAAATCAATAGGTGTTCCAAATTGGACAATTCAAGTTCAACGACAGTTCGTTCCTAATTGGGGTGGTTGGTATATCCCATACTTCTAGCGATTGGATTTCACTCAAAACTCACCAAAATGAATCCTCCCACCATATTATGATGTTGCCCAAGCTTTTGGCTCAATCAGAAATTAATAGGTGTGAGAAATTGGACAATTCAAGTTCAACGGCAGTTCGTTCCTAATTGGAGTGGTTGGTGTATTCCATACTTCTAGCGATTGGATTTCACTCAAAACTCACCAAATGACTCCTCCGACCATATTATGATGTTGCCCAAGTTTTGGGCTCGATCCGAAATCAATAGGTGTGAGAAATTAGACAATTCAAGTTCAATGGCAATTCGTTCCTAATTGGGATGGTTGGTATATTCCATACTTCTAGCGATTGGATTTCACTCAAAACTCACCAAACGCCTCCTCCCTCCATATTATGTTGTTGCCCAAGTTTGGGGCTAGATCCGAAATCAATAGGTGTTCCAAATTGGACAATTCAAGTTCAACGGCAGTTCGTTCCTAATTGGAGTGGTTGGTGTATTCCATACTTCTAGCGATTGGATTTCACCCAAAACTCACCAAATGACTCCTCCCACCGTAGTATGTTGTCGCAGAAGTTTGGGGTTCGATCCGAAATTAATAGGTGTGAGAAATTGGACAATTCAAGTTCAACGGCAGTTCGTTCCTAATTGGAGTGGTTGGTGTATTCCATACTTCTAGCGATTGGATTTCACTCAAAACTCACCAAATGACTCCTCCCACCATATTATGATGTTGCCCAAGTTTTGGGCTCGATCCGAAATCAATAGGTGTGAGAAATTGGACAATTCAAGTTCAACGGCAGTTCGTTCCGAATTGGAGCGGTCGGTGTATTCCATACTTCTAGCGATTGGATTTTACCCAGAACTCACCAAATGACTCCTCCCACCGTATTATGATGTTGCACAAGTTTGGGGTTCGATCCGAAATCAATAGGTGCTGGAAATTGGACAATTCAAGTTCAACGGCAGTTCCTTCCTAATTGGAGTGGTTGGTGTATCCCATACTTCTAGCGATTGGATTTCACTCAAAACCCACCAAAATGAATCCTCCCACCATATTATGATGTTGCCCAAGCTTTTGGCTCAATTCGAAATCAATAGGTGTGAGAAATTGGACAATTCAAGTTCAACGGCAGTTCGTTCCGAATTGGAGCGGTCGGTGTATTCCATACTTATAGCGATTGGATTTCACCCAGAACTCACCAAATGACTCCTCCCACCGTATTATGATGTTGCACAAGTTTGGGGTTCGATCCGAAATCAATAGGTGCTGGAAATTGGACAATTCAAGTTCAACGGCAGTTCGTTCCTAATTGGAGTGGTTGGTGTATTCCATACTTCTAGCGATTGGATTTCACTCAAAACTCACCAAATGACTACTCCCACCATATTATGATGTTGCCCAAGTTTTGGGCTCGATCCGAAATCAATAGGTGTGAGAAATTGGACGATTCAAGTTCAACGGCAGTTCGTTCCTAATTGGAGTGGTTGGTGTATTTCATACTTCTAGGGATTGGATTTCATTGAAAACTCACCAAATGACTCCTCCCACCATATTTTGATGTTGCCCAAGTTTGGGGTTCGATCCGAAATCAATAGGTTCGGGAAATTGGACAATTCAAGTTCAACGGCAGTTCGTTCCTAATTGGAGTGGTTGGTGTATTCCATACTTCTAGCGATTGGATTTCAGTCAAACCTCACCAAATGACTCCTCTCGCCATATTATGATGTTGCCCAAGTTTGGTGTTCGATCCGAAATCAATAGGTGCGGGAAATTGGACAATTCAAGTTCAAAGGCAGTTCGTTCCTAATTGGAGTGGTTGGTGTATTCCATACTTCTAGCGATTGGATTTCACTGAAAACTCACCAAATGACTCCTCCCACCATATTATGATGTTGCCAAAGTTTTGGGCTCGATCCGAAATCAATAGGTGTGAGAAATTGGACAATTCAAGTTCAACGGTAGGTCGTTCCTAATTGGAGTGGTTGGTGTATTCCATACTTCTAGCGATTGAATTTCACTCAAAACTCACCAAATGACTCCTCCCACCATATTATGATGTTGCCCAAGTTTGGACTCGATCCGAAATCAATAGGTGTGAGAAATTGGACAATTTAAGTTCAACGGCAGTTCGTTCCTAATTGGAGTGGTTGGTGTATTCCATACTTCTAGCGATTGGATTTCACTCAAAACTCACCAAATGACTCCTCCCACCATATTATGATGTTGCCCAAGTTTTGGGCTCGATCCGAAATCAAAAGGTGTTCCAAATTGGACAATTCAAGTTCAATGGCAGTTCGTTCCTAATTGGAGTGGTTGGTGTATTCCATACTTCTGGCGATTGGATTTCACTCAAACTCACCAAATGACTCCTCCCACCATATTATGATGTTGCCCAAGTTTTGGGCTCGATCCGAAATCAATAGGTCTTCCAAATTGGACAATTCAAGTTCAACGGCAGTTCGTTCCTAATTGGAGTGGTTGGTGTATTCCATACTTCTAGCGATTGGATTTCACTCAAAACTCACCAAATGACTCCTCCCACCATATTATGATGTTGCCCAAGTTTTGGGCTCGATCCGAAATCAATAGGTGTGAGAAATTGGACAATTCAAGTTCAACGGCAGTTCGTTCCTAATTGGAGTGGTTGGTGTATTCCATACTTCTAGCGATTGGATTTCACTCAAAACTCACCAAATGACTCCTCCTACCATATTATGATGTTGCCCAAGTTTTGGGCTCGATCCGAAATCAATAGGTGTTCCAAATTGGACAATTCAAGTTCAACGGCAGTTCGTTCCTAATTGGAGTGGTTGGTGTATTCCATACTTCTAGCGATTGGATTTCACTCAAAACTCACCAAATGACTCCACCCACCATATTATGATGTTGCCCAAGTTTTGGGCTCGATCCGAAATCAATAGGTGTGAGAAATTGGACAATTCAAGTTCAACGGCAGTTCGTTCCTAATTGGAGTGGTTGGTGTATTCCATTCTTCTAGCAATTGGATTTCACTCAAAACTCACCATATGACTCCTCAATCCATATTATGATGTTGCCCAAGTTTTGGGCTCGATCCGAAATCAATAGGTGTTCGAATATGACAATTCAAGTTCAACGGCAGTTCGTTCCCAATTGGAGTGGTTGGTGTATTCCATACTTCTAGCGATTGGATTTCACTCAGAACTCACCAAATGACTCCTCCCACCATATTATGATGTTGCCCAAGTCTGGGGTTCGATCCGAAATCAATAGGTGCTGGAAATTGGACAATTCAAGTTCAACGGCAGTTCGTTCCTAATTGGAGTGGTTGGTGTATTCCATACTTCAAGCCATTGGATTTCACTCAAAACTCACCAAATGACTCCTCCCACCATATTATGATGTTTCCCAAGTTTGGGATTCGATCCGAAATCAATAGGTGCGGGAAATTGGACAATTCAAGTTCAACGGCAGTTCGTTCGAAATTGGAGTGGTTGGTGTATTGCATACTTCTAGCGATTGGATTTCACTCAAAACTCACCAAATGACTCCTCCCACAATATTATGATGTTGCCCAAGTTTGGGGTTCGATCCGAAATCAATAGTTGCTGGAAATTGGACAATTCAAGTTCAACGGCAGTTCGTTCCTAATTGGAGTGGTTGGTGTATTCCATACTTCAAGCCATTGGATTTCACTCAAAACTCACCAAATGACTCCTCCCACCATATTATGATGTTGCCCAAGTTTGGGATTCGATCCGAAATCAATAGGTGCGGGAAATTGGACAATTCAAGTTCAACGGCAGTTCGTTCGAAATTGGAGTGGTTGGTGTATTGCATACTTCTAGCGATTGGATTTCACTCAAAACTCACCAAATGACTCCACCCACCATATTACGATGTTGCCCAAGTTTTGGGCTCGATCCGAAATCAATAGGTGTGATAAATTGGACAATTCAAGTTCAACGGCAGTTCGTTCCTAATTGGAGTGGTTGGTGTATTCCATACTTCTAGCCATTGGATTTCACTCAAAACTCACCAAATGACTCCTCAACCCATATTATGATGTTGCCCAAGTTTTGGGCTCGATCCGAAATCAATAGGTGTTCGAATATAACAATTCAAGTTCAACGGCAGTTCGTTCCCAATTGGAGTGGTTGCTGTATTCCATACTTCTAGCGATTGGATTTCACTCAGAACTCACCGAATGACTCCTCCCACCATATTATGATGTTGCCCAAGTTTTAGGCTCGATCCGAAATGAATAGGTGTGAGAAATTGGACAATTCAAGTTCAACGGCAGTTCGTTCCTAATTGGAGTGGTTGGTGTATTCCATACTTCAAGCCATTGGATTTCACTCAAAACTCACCAAATGACTCCTCCCACCATATTACGATGTTCCCCAAGTTTGGGGTTCCATCCGAAATCAATAGGTGCGGGAAATTGGACAATTCAAGTTCAACGGCAGTTCGTTCCTAATTGGAGTGGTTGGTGTATTCCATACTTCTAGCGATTGGATTTCACTCAAAACTCACCAAATGACTCCTCCCACCATATTAGGATCTTGCCCAAGTTTTGGGCTCGATCTGTAATCAATAGGTGTGAGAAATTGGACAATTCAGGTTCAACGGCAGTTCGTTCCTAATTGGAGTGGTTGGTGTATTCCATACTTCTAGCGATTGGATTTCACTCAAAACTCACCAAATGACTCCTCCCACCATACTATGATGTTTCCCAAGTTTTGGGCTCGATCCGAAATCAATAGGTGTGAGAAATTGGACAATTCGAGTACAACGGCAGTTCGTTCCTAATTGGAGTGGTTGGTGTATTCCATACTTCTAGCGATTCGATTTCACTCAAAACTCACCAAATGACTACTCCCACCATGTTATGATGTTGCCCAACTTTTGGGAATTGGTGTTCCAAATTGGACAATTGAAGTTCGACGGCAGTTCGTTCCTAACTGGAGTGGTTGGTGTATTCCATACTTCTAGCGATTGGATTTCCCTCAAAACTCAACAAATGACTCCTCCCACCATATTATGATGTTGCCCAAGTTTGGGGCTCGATCCGAAATCAATAGGTGTTCCAAATTGGACAATTCAAGTTCAACGGCAGTTCGTTCTTAATTTGAGTGGTTGTTGTATTCCGTACTTCTAGTGATTGGATTTCACTCAAAACTCACCAAATGACTCCTCCCACCATATTATGATGTTCTCAAGTTTTGGGCTCGATCCGAAATCAATAGGTGTGAGAAATTGGAAAATTCAAGTTCAACGGCAGTTCATTCCTAATTGGAGTGGTTGGTGTATTCCATACTTCTAGCAATTGGATTTCACTGAAAACAAACCAAATGACTCCTCCCACCATATTATGATGTTGCCCAAGTTTGGGGCTCCATCCGAAATCAATAGGTGTGAGAAATTGGACAATTCAAATTCAACGGCAGTTCGTTCCTAATTGGAGTGGTTGGTGTATTCCATACTTCTAGCGATTGAATTTCACTCAAAACTCACCAAATGACTCCCCCCACCACATTATGTTGCCCAAATTTGGGGCTCGATCCGAAATCAATAGGTGTGAGAAATTGGACAATTCAAGTTCAACGGCAGTTCGTTCCTAATTGGAGTGGTTGGTGTATTCCATACTTCTAGCGATTGGATTTCACTCAAAAGTCACAAAATGACTCCTCCCACCATATTATGATGTTGCCCAAGTTTGGGGCTAGGATCCGAAATCAATAGGTGTGAGAAATTGGACAATTCAAGTTCAACGGCAGTTCGTTCCTAATGGGAGTGGTTGGTGTATTCCGTACTTCTACCGATTGGATTTCACTCAAAACTCACCAAATGACTCCTAGCACCATAATATGATGTTGCCCAAGTTTTGGGCTCGATCCGAAATCAATAGGTGTTCCAAATTGGACAATTCAAGTTCAACGGCAGTTCGTTCCTAATTGGAGTGGTTGGTGTATTCCATACTTCTAGCGATTGGATTTCACTCAAAAGTCACAAAATGACTCCTCCCACCGTATTATGATGTTGCCCAAGTTTGGGGCTAGGATCCGAAATCAATAGGTGTGAGAAATTGGACAATTCAAGTTCAACGGCAGTTCGTTCCTAATGGGAGTGGTTGGTGTATTCCGTACTTCTAGCGATTGGATTTCATTCAAAACTCACCAAATGACTCCTCCCACCACATTATGATGTTGCCCAAGTTTTGGGCTCGATCCGAAATCAATAGGTGTGAGAAGTTGGACAATTCAAGTTCAAAGGCAGTTCGTTCCTAATTGGAGTGGTTGGTGTATTCCATACTTCTAGCAATTGGATTTCCCTCAAAACTCACCAAATGACTCCTCCCACCATATTATGACGTTGCCCAAGTTTTGGGCTCGATCCGAAATCAATAGGTGTTCCAAATTGGACAATTCAAGTTCAACGGCATTTAGTTCCTAATCGGATTGGTTGGTGTATTCCATACTTCTAGCGATTGGATTTCACTCAAAACTCCCCAAATGACTCCTCCCACCATATTATGATGTTGCCCAAGTTTTGGGCTCGATCCGAAATCAATAGGCGTGAGAAATTGGACAATTCATGTTCAACGGCAGTTCGTTCCTAATTGGAGTGGTTGGTGTATTCCATACTTCTAGCAATTGGATTTCACTCAAAACTCACCAAATGACTCCTCGCACCATATTATGATGTTGCCCAAGTTTGGGGCTCGATCCGAAATCAATAGGTGTTCCAAATTGGACAATTCAAGTTCAACGGCAGTTCGTTCCTAATTGTAGTGGTTGGTGTATTCCATACCTCTACCAATTGGATTTCACTCAAAACTCACCAAAGGACTCCTCCCCCCATATAATGATGTTGCCCAAGTTTGGGGCTCGATCCGAAATCAATAGGTGTGAGAAATTGGACATTTCAAGTTCAACGGCAGTTCGTTCCTAATTGGAGTGGTTGGTGTATTCCATACTTCTAGCGATTGAATTTCACTCAAAACTCACCCAATGACTCCCCCCACCACATTATGATGTTGCCCAAGTTTGGGGCTCGATCCGAAATCAATAGGTGTTCCAAATTGGACAATTCAAGTTCAACGGCAGTTCGTTCCTAATTGGAGTGGTTGGTGTATTCCATACTTCTAGCGATTGGATTTCACTCAAAACTCACCAAATGACTCCTCCCACCATATTATGACGTTGCCCAAGTTTTGGGCTCGATCCGAAATCAATAGGTGAGAGAAATAGGACATTTCAAGTTCAACGGCAGTTCGTTCCTAATTGGACAATTCAAGTTCGACGGCAGTTCGTTCCTAATTGGAGTGGTTGGTGTATTCCATACTTCTAGCGATTGGATTTCCCTCAAAACTCACCAAATGACTCCTCCCACCATATTATGATGTTGCCCAAGTTTGGGGCTCGATCCGAAATCAATAGGTGTTCCAAATTGGACAATTCAAGTTCAACGGCAGTTCGTTCTTAATTGGAGTGGTTGGTGTATTCCATACTTCTAGCGATTGGATTTCACTCAAAACTCACCAAATGACTCCTCCCACCATATTATGATGTTGCCCAAGTTTTGGGCTCGATCCGAAATCAATAGGTGTGAGAAATTGGACATTTCAAGTTCAACGGCAGTTCGTTCCTAATTGGAGTGGTTGGTGTATTCCATACTTCTAGCGATTGAATTTCACACAAAACTCACCAAATGACTCACCCCAACATATTAAGATGTTGCCCAAGTTTGGGGCTCGATCTGAAATCAATAGGTGTGAGAAATTGGACAATTCAAGTTCAACGGCAGTTCGTTCCTAATTGGTGTGGTTGGTGTATTCCATACTTGTAGCGATTTGATTTCACTCAAAACTCACCAAATGACTCCTCCCACCAAATTACGATGTTGCCCAAGTTGGAGTGGTTGGTGTATTCCATACTTCTAGCGATTTGATTTCACTCAAAACCCACCAAATGACTCCTCCCACCATATTATGATGTTGTCCAAGTTTTGGGCTCGATCCGAAATCAATAGGTGTGAGAAATTGGTCAATTCAATTTCAACGACAGTTCGTTCCTAATTGGAGTGGTTGGTGTATTCCATACTTCTAGCGATTGGATTTCACTCAAAACTCACCAAATGACTCCTCCTACCATATTATGATGTTGCCCAAGTTTTGGTCTCGATCCGAAATCAATAAGTGTGAGAAATTGGACAATTCAAGTTCAACTGCAGTTCGTTCCTAATTGGAGTGGTTGGTGTATTCCATACTTCTAGCAATTGGATTTCACTCAAAACAAACCAAATGACTCCTCCCACCATATTATGATGTTGCCCAAGTTTGGGGCTCGATTCGAAATCAATAGGTGTGAGAAATTGGACAATTCAAGTTCAACGGCAGTTCGTTCCTAATTGGAGTGGTTGGTGTATTCCATACTTCTAGCGATTGGATTTCACTAAAAACTCACCAAATGACTCCTCCTACCATATTATGATGTTGCCCAAGTTTTGGGCTCGATCCGAAAACAATAGGTGTTCCAAATTGGACAATTCAAGTTCAACGGCAGTTCGTTCCTAATTGGTGCGGTCGGTGTATTCGATACTTCTAGCAATTGGATTTCACCCAAAACTCACCAAATGACTCCTCCCACCGTATTATGATGTTGCACAAGTTTGGGGTTCGATCCGAAATCAACAGGTGTTCCAAATTGGACAATTCAAGTTCAACGGCAGTTCGTTTCTAAATGGAGTGGTTGGTGTATCCCATACTTCTAGCGATTCGATTTCACTCAAAACTCACCAAAATGAATCCTCCCACCATATTATGATGTTACCCAAGCTTTTGGCTCGATCCGAAATCAATAGGTGTGAGAAATTGGACAATTCAAGTTCAACGGCAGTTCGTTCCCAATTGGAGTTGTTGGTGTATTCCATACTTCTAGCGATTGGATTTCACTCAAAACTAACCAAATGACTCCTCCCACCATATTATGATGTTGCCCAAGTTTTGGGCTCGATCCGAAAACAATAGGTGTGAGAAATTGGACAATTGAAGTTCAACGGCAGTTCGTTCCTAACTGGAGTGGTTGGTGTATTCCATACTTCTAGCGATTTGATTTCACTCAAAACTCTCCAAATGACTGCTCCCACCATATTATGATGTTGCCCAAGTTTTGGGCTCGATCCGAAATCAATAGGTGTTCCAAATTTGACAATTCAAGTTCAACGGCAGTTCTTTCCTAATTGGGTTGGTTGGTGTCTTCCGTACTTCTAGCGATTGGATTTCACTCAAAACTCACCAAATGACTCCTCCCACCATATTATGATGTTGCCTAAGTTTTGGGCTCGATCCGAAATCAATAGGTGTGAGAAATTGGACAATTCAAGTTCAACGGCAGTTCGTTCCTAATTGGGGTGGTTGGTGTATTCCATACTTCTAGCGATTGGATTTCACTAAAAACTCACCAAATGACTCCTCCTACCATATTATGATGTTGCCCAAGTTTTGGGCTCGATCCGAAAACAATAGGTGTTCCAAATTGGACAATTCAAGTTCAACGGCAGTTCGTTCCTAATTGGTGCGGTCGGTGTATTCGATACTTCTAGCAATTGGATTTCACCCAAAACTCACCAAATGACTCCTCCCACCGTATTATGATGTTGCACAAGTTTGGGGTTCGATCCGAAATCAACAGGTGTTCCAAATTGGACAATTCAAGTTCAACGGCAGTTCGTTCCTAAATGGAGTGGTTGGTGTATCCCATACTTCTAGCGATTCGATTTCACTCAAAACTCACCAAAATGAATCCTCCCACCATATTATGATGTTGCCCAAGCTTTTGGCTCGATCCGAAATCAATAGGTGTGAGAAATTGGACAATTCAAGTTCAACGGCAGTTCGTTCCCAATTGGAGTTGTTGGTGTATTCCATACTTCTAGCGATTGGATTTCACTCAAAACTAACCAAATGACTCCTCCCACCATATTATGATGTTGCCCAAGTTTTGGGCTCGATCCGAAAACAATAGGTGTGAGAAATTGGACAATTGAAGTTCAACGGCAGTTCGTTCCTAACTGGAGTGGTTGGTGTATTCCATACTTCTAGCGATTTGATTTCACTCAAAACTCTCCAAATGACTACTCCCACCATATTATGATGTTGCCCAAGTTTTGGGCTCGATCCGAAATCAATAGGTGTTCCAAATTTGACAATTCAAGTTCAACGGCAGTTCTTTCCTAATTGGGTTGGTTGGTGTCTTCCGTACTTCTAGCGATTGGATTTCACTCAAAACTCACCAAATGACTCCTCCCACCATATTATGATGTTGCCTAAGTTTTGGGCTCGATCCGAAATCAATAGGTGTGAGAAATTGGACAATTCAAGTTCAACGGCAGTTCGTTCCTAATTGGGGTGGTTGGTGTATTCCATACTTCTAGCGATTGGATTACACTCAAAACTCCCCAAGTGACTCCTCCTACCATATTATGATGTTGCCCAAGTTTTGGGCTCGATCCGAAATCAATAGGTGTTCCAAATTGGACAATTCAAGTTCAACGGCAGTTCGTTCCTAATTGGAGCGGTCGGTGTATTCCATACTTCTAGCGATTGGATTTCACTCAAAACTCACCAAATGACTCCTCCCACCATATTATGATGTTGCCTAAGTTTTGGGCTCGATCCGAAATCAATAGGTGTTCCAAATTGGACAATTCAAGTTCAACGGCAGTTCGTTCCTAATTGGAGTGGTTGGTGTATTCCATACTTCTAGTGATTGGATTTCACTCAAAACTCACTAAAATGACTCCTCCCACCATATTATGATGTTGCCCAAGCTTTTGGCTCGATCTGAAATCAATAGGTGTGAGAAATTGGACAATTGAAGTTCAACGGCAGTTCGTTCCTAATTGGAGGTGTATTCCGTACTTCTAGCGATTGGATTTCACTCAAAACTCACCAAATGACTCCTCCCACCATATTATGATGTTACCCAAGTTTTGGGCTCGATCCGAAATCAATAGGTGTTCCAAATTGGACAATTCAAGTTCAACGGCAGTTCGTTCCTAATTGGGGTGGTTGGTGTACTCCATACTTCTAGCGATTGGATTTCACTCAAAACTCACCAAATGACTCCACCTACCATATTATGATGTTGCCCAAGTTTTGGGCTCGTTGCGAAATCAATAGGTGTTCCAAATTGGACATTTCAAGTTCAACGGCAGTTCGTTCCTAATTGGGGTGGTTGGTGTATTCCATACTTCTAGCGATTGGATTTCACTTAAAAACTCACCACATGACTCCTCCGACCATATTATGACGTTGCCCAAGTTTTGGTCTCGATCCGAAATCAATAGTTGTGAGAAATTGGACAATTCAAGTTCAACGGCAGTTCGTTCCTAACTGGAGTGGTTGGTGTATTCCATACTTCTAGCGATTGGATTTCACTCAAAACTCACCAAATGACTCCTCCTACCATATTATAATGTTGCCCAAGTTTTGGGCTCGATCCGAAATCAATAGGTGTGAGAAATTGGACATTTCAAGTTCAACGGCAGTTCGTTCCTAATTGGGGTGGTTGGTGTATTCCATACTTCTAGCGATTGGATTTCACTAAAAAATTCACCACATGACTCCTCCGACCATATTATGATGTTGCCCAAGTTTTGGTCTCGATCCGAAATCAATAGGTGTGAGAAATTGGACAATTCAAGTTCAACGGCAGTTCGTTCCTAATTGGAGTGGTTGGTGTATTCCATACTTCTAGCGATTGGATTTCACTCAAAACTAACCAAATGACTCCTCCCACCATATTATGTTGTTGCCCAAGTTTTGGTCTCGATCCGAAATCAATAGGTGTTCCAAATTGGACAATTCAAGTTCAACGGCAGTTCGTTCCTAATTGGAGTCGTTGGTGTATTCCATACTTCTTGCGATTGGATTTCACTTAAAACTCACCAAATGACTCCTCCCTCCATATTATGATGTTGCCCAAGTTTTGGGCTCGATCCGAAATCAATAGGTGTTCCAAATTGGACAATTCATGTTCAACTGCAGTTCATTCCTAATTGGAGTGCTTGGTGTATTCCGTGCTTCTAGCGATTGGATTTCACTCAAAACTCACCAAATGACTCCTCCCACCATATTATGATGTTGCCCAGGTTTTGGGCTCGATCCGAAATCAATAGGTGTGCGAAATTGGACAATTCAAGTTCAACGGCAGTTCGTTCCTAATTGGAGTGGTTGGTGTATTCCATACTTCTAGCGATTCGATTTCACTCAAAACTTACCAAATCACTCCTCCCACCATATTATGATGTTGCCCAAGTTTTGGCCTCGATCCGAAATCGATAGGCGTTCCAAACTGGACAATTCAAGTTCAACGGCAGTTCGTTCCTAATTGGAGTGGTTGGTGTATTCCATACTTCTAGCGATTGGATTTCACTCAAAACTCACCAAATGACTCCTCCCACCATATTATGATGTTCCCCAAGCTTTGGGCTCGATCCGAAATCAATAGGTGTGAGAAATTGGACAATTCCAGTTCAACGGCAGTTCGTTCCTAATTGGAGTGGTTGGTGTATTCCATACTTCTAACGATTGGATTTCACTCAAAACTCACCAAATGACTCTTCCCACCATATTATGATGTTGCCCAAGTTTGGGGCTCGATCCGAAATCAATAGGTGTTCCAAATTGGAGAATTCAAGTTCAACGGCAGTTCCTTCCTAACTGGAGTGGTTGGTGTATTTTATACTTCTAGCGATTGGATTTCACTAAAAACTCACCAATTGACTCCTCCCACAATATTATGATGTTGCCCAAGTTTTGAGCTCGATCCGAAATCAATAGGTGTGAGAAATTGGACAATTCAAGTTCAACGGCAGTTCGTTCCCAATCGGAGTGGTTGGTGTATTCCATACTTCTAGCGATTGGATTTCACTCAAAACTCACCAAATGACTCCTCCCACCATATTATGATGTTGCACAAGTTTGGGGTTTCGTCGGAAATCAATAGGTGTTCCAAATTGGACAAATGAAGTTCAACGGCAGTTCGTTCCTAATTGGAGTGGTTGGTGTATTCCATACTTTTAACGATTGGACTTCATTCAAAACTCACCAAATGACTCCTCCCACGATATTATGATGTTTCCCAAGTTTTGGGCTCGATCCGAAATCGATAGGCGTTCCAAATTGGACAATTCAAGTTCAACGGCAGTTCGTTCCTAATTGGAGTGGTTGGTGTATTCCATACTTCTAGCGATTGGATTGCACTCAAAACTCACCAAATGACTCCTCCCAGCATATTATGATGTTGCCCAAGTTTTGGTCTCGATCCGAAATCAATAGGTGTGAGAAATTGGACAATTCAAGTTCAACGGTAGTTCGTTCCAAATTGGAATGGTTGGTGTATTCCATACTTCTAGCAATTGGATTTCACTCAAAACTCACCAAATGACTCCTCCCACCATATTATGATGTTGCCCAAGTTTGGGGTTCGATCCGAAATCAATTTGTGCGGGAAATTGGACAATTCAAGTTGAACGGCAGTTCGTTCGAAATTGGAGTGGTTTGTGTATTGCATACTTCTAGCGATTGGATTTCACTCAAAACTCTCCAAATGACTCCTCCCACCATATTATGATCTTGCCCAAGTTTTGGGCTTGATCCGAAATCAATAGGTGTGAGAAATTGGACAATTCAAGTTCAACGGCAGTTCGTTCCTAACTGGAGTGGTTGGTGTATTCCGTACTTCTAGCGATTGGATAGCACTCAAAACTCATCAAATGACTCCTCCCACCATATTATGATTTTCCCCAAGTTTTGGGCTCGATCCGAAATCAATAGGTGTTCCAAATTGGACAATTCAAGTTCAACGGCAGTTCGTTCCTAATTGGAGTGGTTTGTGTATTCCATTCTTCTAGCGATTGGATTTCACTCAAAACTCACCAAATGACTCCTCCCACCATATTATGATGTTGCCCAAGTTTGGGGTTCGATCCGAAATCAGTAGGCGCGGGAAATTGGACAATTCAAGTTCAACGGCAGTTCGTTCCTAATTGGAGTGGTTGGTGTATTCCATACTTCTAGCGATTGGATTTCACTCAAAACTCACCAAATGACTCCTCCCACCATATTATGATGTTGCCCAAGTTTGGGGTTCGATCCGAAATCAATAGGTTCGGGAAATTGGACAATTCAAGTTCAACAGCAGTTCGTTCCTAATTGGAGTGGTTGGTGTATTCCATACTTCTAGCGATTGGATTTCACTCAAAACTCACCAAATGACTCCTCCCACCATATTATGATATTGCCCAAGTTTGGGGTTCGCTCTGAAATCAATAGGAGCGGGAAATTGGACAATTCAAGTTCAATGGCAGTTCGTTCCTAATTGGAGTGGTTGGTGTAATCCATACTTCTAACGATTGGATTGCATTCAAAACTCACCAAATGACTCCTCCCACCATATTATGATTTTGCCAAAGTTTTGGGCTCGATCCGAAATCAATAGGTGTTCCAAATTGGGCAATTCAAGTTCAACGGCAGTTCGTTCCTAATTGGAGTGGTTGGTGTATTCCATACTTCTAGCGATTGGATTTCACTCAAAACTCACCAGATGACTCCTCCCACCATATTATGATGTTGCCCAAGTTTTGGGCTCGATCCGAAATCAATAGATGTGAGAAATTGGACAATTCAAGTTCAACGGCAGTTCGTTCCTAATTGGAGTGGTTGGTGTATTCCATACTTCTAGCCATTGGATTTCACTCAAAACTCACCAAATGACTCCTCCCACCATATTATGATGTTGCCCAAGTTTGGGGTTCGATCCGAAATCAATAGGTGCGGGAAATTGGACAATTCAAGTTCAACGGCAGTTCGTTCGAAATTGGAGTGGTTGGTGTATTGCATACTTCTAGCGATTGGATTTCACTCAAAACTCACCAAATGACTCCTCCCACCATATTATGATGTTCCCCAAGCTTTAGGCTCGATCCGAAATCAATAGGTGTGAGAAATTGGACAATTCCAGTTCAACGGCAGTTCGTTCCTAATTGGAGTGGTTGGTGTATTCCATACTTCTAGCGATTGGATCTCACTCAAAACTCACCAAATGACTCCTCCAACCATATTATGATCTTGCCCAAGTTTTGGGCTCGATCCGAAATCAATAGGTGTGAGAAATTGGACAATTCAGGTTCAACGGCAGTTCGTTCCGAATTGGAGTGGTTGGTGTATTCCATACTTCTAGTGATTGGATTTCACTCAAAACTCACCAAATGACTCCTCCGACCATATTATGATGTTGCCCAAGTTTGGGGTTCGATCCGAAATCAATAGGTGCTGGAAATTGGACAATCCAAGTTCAACGGCAGTTCGTTCCTAATTGGAGTGTTTGGAGTATTCCATACTTGTAGCGATTGGATTTCACTCAAAGTCACCAAAAGACTCCTCCCACCATATTATGGTGTTGCCCAAGTTTTGGGCTCGATCCGAAATCAATCGGTGCGAGAAATTGGACAATTCAAGGTCAACGGCAGTTCGTTCCTAATTGGAGTGGTTGGTGTATTCCATACTTCTAGCGATTGGATTTCACTCTAAACTCGCCCAATGACTCCTCCCACCATATTATGATGTTGCCCAAGTTTTGGGCTAGATCCGAAATCAATAGGTTTGAGAAATTGGACAATTCAAGTTCAACGGCAGTTCGTTCCTAATTGGAGGGGTTGGTGTATTCGATACTTCTAGCGATTGGATTTCACTCAAAACTCACCTAATGACTCCTCCCACCATATTATGATGTTGCCCAAGTTTGGGGTTCGATCAGAAATTAATAGGTGCTAGAAATTGGACAATTCTAGTTCAACGACAGTTCGTTCCTAATTGGAGTGGTTGGAGTATTCCATACTTGTAGCGATTGGATTTCACTCAAAACTCACCAAATGACCCCTCCCACCATATTATGATGTTGCCCAAGTTTTGGGCTCGATCCGAAGTCAATAGGTGTTCCAAATTGGACAATTCAAGTTCAACGGCAGTTCGTTCCTCATGGGACTGGTTGGTGTATTCCATACTTCTAGCGATTGGATTTCACTCAAAACTCACCAAATGACTCCACCCACCATATTATGATGTTGCCCAGGTTTTTGGCTCGATCCGAAATCAATAGGTGTGAGAAATTGGAAAATTCAAGTTCAACGGCAGTTCGTTCCTAATTGGAGTGGTTGGTGTATTCCATACTTCTAGCGATTGGATTTCACTCAAAACTCACCAAATGACTCCTCCCACCATATTATGATGTTGCCCAAGTTTTGGGCTCGATCCGAAATCAATAGGTGTGAGAAATTGGACAATTCAAGTTCAACGGCAATTCGTTCCTAATTGGAGTGGTTGGTGTATTCGATACTTCTAGCCATTGGATTTCACTCAAAACTCACCAAACGACTCATCCCACCATATTATGATCTTGCCCAAGTTTTGGGCTCGATCCGAAATCAATTGGTGTGACAAATTGGACAATTCAGGTTCAACGGCAGTTCGTTCCTAATTGGAGTGGTTGGTGTATTCCATACTTCTAGCTATTGGATTTCACTCAAAACTAACCAAATGACTCCTCCCACCATATTATGTTGTTGCCCAAGTTTTGGTCTCGATCCGAAATCAATAGGTGTTCCAAATTGGACAATTCAAGTTCAACGGCAGTTCGTTCCTAATTGGAGTCCTTGGTGTATTCCATACTTCTTGCGATTGGATTTCACTTAAAACTCACCAAATGACTCCTCCCTCCATATTATGATGTTGCCCAAGTTTTGGGCTCGATCCGAAATCAGTAGGTGTTCCAGATTGGACAATTCATGTTCAACTGCAGTTCATTCCTAATTGGAGTGCTTGGTGTATTCCGTGCTTCTAGCGATTGGATTTCACTCAAAACTCACCAAATGACTCCTCCCACCATATTATGATGTTGCCCAAGTTTGGGGATCGATCCAAAATCAATAGGTGTTCCAAATTGGACAATTCAAGTTCAACGGCAGTTCGTTCCTAATTGGAGTGGTTGGTGTATTCCATACTTCTAGCGATTGGATTTCACTCAAAACTCACCAAATGACTCCTCCCACCATATTATGATGTTGCCCAAGTTTTGGGCTCGATCCGAAATCAATAGGTGTGCGAAATTGGACAATTCAAGTTCAACGGCAGTTCGTTCCTAATTACAGTGGTTGGTGTATTCCATACTTCTAGCGATTGGATTTCACTCAAAACTTACCAAATCACTCCTCCCACCATATTATGATGTTGCCCAAGTTTTGGCCTCGATCCGAAATCGATAGGTGTGAGAAATTGGACAATTCAAGTTCAACGGCAGTTCGTTCCTAATTGGAGTGGTTGGTGTATTCCATACTTCTAGCCATTGGATTTCACTCAAAACTCACCAAATGACTCATCCCACCATATTATGATCTTGCCCAACTTTTGGGCTCGATCCGAAATCAATAGGTGTGAGAAATTGGACAATTCAGGTTCAACGGCAGTTCGTTTCTAATTGGAGTGGTTGGTGTATTCCATACTTCTATCGATTGGATTTAACTCAAAACTCACCAAATGACTCCTCCCACCATATTATGATCTTGCCCATGTTTTGGGCTCGATCCGAAATCAATAGGTGTCAGAAATTGGACAATTCAAGTTCAACGGCAGTTCGTTCCTAATTGGGGTGGTTGGTGTATTCCATACTTCTTGCGATTGGATTTCACTCAAAACTCACCAAATGACTCCTCCCACCATATTATGATGTTGCCCAAGTTTTGGGCTCAATCCGAAATCAATAGGTGTGAGAAATTGGACAATTCAAGTTCAACGGCAGTTCGTTTCTAATTGGAGTGGTTGGTGTATTCCATACTTCTAGCGATTGGATTTCACTCAAAACTCACGAAATGACTCCTCCCACCATATTATGATGTTGCCCAAGTTTTTGGCTCGATCCAAAATCAATAGGTGTGAGAAATTGGACAATTCAAGTTCAACGGCAGTTCGTTCCTAATTGGAGTGGTTGGTGTATTCCATACTTCTAGCCATTGGATTTCACTCAAAACTCACCAAATGACTCATCCCACCATATTATGATCTTGCCCAACTTTTGGGCTCGATCCGAAATCAATAGGTGTGAGAAATTGGACAATTCAGGTTCAACGGCAGTTCGTTTCTAATTGGAGTGGTTGGTGTATTCCATACTTCTATCGATTGGATTTAACTCAAAACTCACCAAATGACTCCTCCCACCATATTATGATCTTGCCCATGTTTTGGGCTCGATCCGAAATCAATAGGTGTCAGAAATTGGACAATTCAAGTTCAACGGCAGTTCGTTCCTAATTGGGGTGGTTGGTGTATTCCATACTTCTAGCGATTGGATTTCACTCAAAACTCACCAAATGACTCCTCCCACCATATTATGATGTTGCCCAAGTTTTGGGCTCAATCCGAAATCAATAGGTGTGAGAAATTGGACAATTCAAGTTCAACGGCAGTTCGTTCCTAATTGGAGTGGTTGGTGTATTCCATACTTCTAGCAATTGGATTTCACTCAAAACTCACCAAATGACTCCTCCCACCATATTATAATGTTGCCCAAGTTTTGGGCTCGAGCCGAAATCAATTGGTGTTCCAAATTGGACAATTCAAGTTCAACGGCAGTTCGTTCCTAATTGGAGTGGTTGGTGTATTCCATACTTCTAGCGATTGGATTTCACTCAAAACTCACCAAATGACTCCTCCCACCATATTATGATGTTGCCCAAGTTTTGGGCTCGATCCGAAATCAATAGGTGTGAGAAATTGGACAATTCAAGTTCAAAGGCAGTTCGTTCGTAATTGGAGTGGTTGGTGTATTCGATACTTCTAGCGATTGGATTTCACTCAAAACTCACGAAATGACTCCTCCCACCATATTATGATGTTGCCCAAGTTTTTGGCTCGATCCAAAATCAATAGGTGTGAGAAATTGGACAATTCAAGTTCAACGGCAGTTCGTTCCTAATTGGAGTGGTTGGTGTATTCCATACTTCTAGCCATTGGATTTCACTCAAAACTCACCAAATGACTCATCCCACCATATTATGATCTTGCCCAACTTTTGGGCTCGATCCGAAATCAATAGGTGTGAGAAATTGGACAATTCAGGTTCAACGGCAGTTCGTTTCTAATTGGAGTGGTTGGTGTATTCCATACTTCTATCGATTGGATTTAACTCAAAACTCACCAAATGACTCCTCCCACCATATTATGATCTTGCCCATGTTTTGGGCTCGATCCGAAATCAATAGGTGTCAGAAATTGGACAATTCAAGTTCAACGGCAGTTCGTTCCTAATTGGGGTGGTTGGTGTATTCCATACTTCTAGCGATTGGATTTCACTCAAAACTCACCAAATGACTCCTCCCACCATATTATGATGTTGCCCAAGTTTTGGGCTCAATCCGAAATCAATAGGTGTGAGAAATTGGACAATTCAAATTCAACGGCAGTTCGTTCCTAATTGGAGTGGTTGGTGTATTCCATACTTCAAGCAATTGGATTTCACTCAAAACTCACCAAATGACTCCTCCCACCATATTATAATGTTGCCCAAGTTTTGGGCTCGAGCCGAAATCAATTGGTGTTCCAAATTGGACAATTCAAGTTCAACGGCAGTTCGTTCCTAATTGGAGTGGTTGGTGTATTCCATACTTCTAGCGATTGGATTTCACTCAAAACTCACCAAATGACTCCTCCCACCATATTATGATGTTGCCCAAGTTTTGGGCTCGATCCGAAATCAATAGGTGTGAGAAATTGGACAATTCAAGTTCAACGGCAGTTCGTTCGTAATTGGAGTGGTTGGTGTATTCGATACTTCTAGCGATTGGATTTCACTCAAAACTCACGAAATGACTCCTCCCACCATATTATGATGTTGCCCAAGTTTTTGGCTCGATCCAAAATCAATAGGTGTGAGAAATTGGACAATTCAAGTTCAACGGCAGTTCGTTCCTAATTGGGGTGGTTGGTGTATTCCATACTTCTAGCGATTGGATTTCACTCAAAACTCACCAAATGACTCCTCCCACCATATTATGATCTTGCCCAAGTTTTGGGCTCGATCCGAAATCAATATGTGTGAGAAATTGGCCAATTAAAGTTCAACGGCAGTTCGTTCCTAATTGGAGTGGTTGGTGTATTCCATACTTCTAGCGATTGGATTTCACTCAAAACTCACCAAATGACTCCTCCCACCATATTATGATGTTGCCCAAGTTTGGGGTTCGATCCAAAATCAATAGGTGCTGGAAATTGGACAATTCAAGTTCAACGGCAGTTCGTTCCTAATTGGAGTGGTTAGAGTATTCCATACTTGTCGCGATTGGATTTCACTCAAAACTCACCAAATGACTCCTCCCACCATATTATGATGCTGCCCAAGTTTGGGGCTCGATCCGAAATCAATAGGTGTGAGAAATTGGACAATTGAAGTTCAACGGCAGTTCGTTCCTAATTGGAGTGGTTGGTGTATTCCATACTTCTAGCGATTGGATTTCACTCAAAACTCACCAAATGACTCCTCCCACCATACTATGATGTTTCCCAAGTTTTGGGCTCGGTCGGAAATCAATAGGTGTGAGAAATTGGACAATTCAAGTTCAACGGCAGTTCGTTCCTAATTGGAGTGGTTGGTGTATTCCATACTTCTAGCGATTGGATTTCACTCAAAACTCACCGAATGACTCCTCCCACCATATTATGATGTTGCCCAAGTTTTGGGCTCGATCCGAAATCAATAGGTGTGAGAAATTGGACAATTCAAGTTCAACGGCAGTTCGTTCGTAATTGGAGTGGTTGGTGTAATCGATACTTCTAGCGATTGGATTTCACTCAAAACTCACCAAATGACTCCTCCCACCATATTATGATGTTGCCCAAGTTTTTGGCTCGATCCGAAATCAATAGGTGTGAGAAATTGGACAATTCAAGTTCAACGGCAGTTCGTTCCTGATTGGAGTGGTTGGTGTATTCCATACTTCTAGCGATTGGATTTCACTCAAAACTCACCAATTGACTCCTCCCACCATATTATGATGTTGCCCAAGTTTTGGGATCGATCCGAAATCAATAGGTGTGAGAAATTGGGCAATTCAAGTTCAACGGCAGTTCGTTCCTAATTGTAGTGGTTGGTGTATTCCATACTTCTAGCAATTGGATTTCACTCAAAACTCACCAAATGACTCGTCACACCATATTTTGATGTTGCCCAACTTTTGGGAATAGATGTTCCAAGTTGTACAATTCAAGTTCAACGGCAGTTCGTTCTTAATTGGAGTGGTTGGTGTATTCCATACTTCTAGCGATTGGATTTCACTCGAAACTCACCAAATGACTCCTCCCACCGTATTATGATATTGCCCAAGTTTTGGGCTCGATCCGAAATCAATTGGTGTGAGAAATTGGAATATTCAAGTTCAACGGCAGTTCGTTCCTAATCGGAGTGGTTGGTGTATTCCATACTTCGAGCAATTGGATTTCACTCAAAACAAACCAAATGACTCCTCCCACCATATTATGATGTTGCCCAAGTTTTGGGCTCGATCCGAAATCAATAGGTGTCAGAAATTGGACAATTCAAGTTCAACGGCAGTTCGTTCCTAATTGGAGTGGTTGGTGTATTCCATACTTCTAGCGATTGGATTTCACTCAAAACTCACCAAACGACTCATCCCACCATATTATGATCTTGCCCAAGTTTTGGGCTCGATCCAAAATCAATAGGTGTGAGAAATTGGACAATTGAAGTTCAACGGCAGTTCGTTCCTAATTGGAGTGGTTGGTGTATTCCATACTTCTAGCGATTGGATTTCACTCAAAACTCACCAAACGACTCATCCCACCATATTATGATGTTGCCCAAGTTTTGGGCTCGATCCGAAATCAATAGGTGTCAGAAATTGGACAATTCAAGTTCAACGGCAGTTCGTTCCTATTTGGAGTGGTTGGTGTATTCCATACTTCTAGCGATTGGATTTCACTCAAAACTCACCAAATGACTCCTCCCACCATATTATGGTGTTGACCAAGTTTTGGGCTCGATCCGAAATCAATAGGTGTGAGAAATTGGACAATTCAAGTTCAACGGCAGTTCGTTCCTAATTGGAGTGGTTGGTGTATTCCATACTTCTAGCAATTGGATTTCACTCAAAACTCACCAAATGACTCCTCCCACCATATTATAATGTTGCCCAAGTTTTGGGCTCGATCCGAAATCAATAGGTGTGAGAAATTGGACAATTCAAGTTCAACGGCAGTTCGTTCGTAATTGGAGTGGTTGGTGTATTCGATACTTCTAGCGATTGGATTTCACTCAAAAATCACCAAATGACTCCTCCCACCATATTATGATGTTGCCCAAGTTTTTGGCTCGATCCAAAATCAATAGGTGTGAGAAATTGGACAATTCAAGTTCAACGGCAGTTCGTTCCTAATTGGAGTGGTTGGTGTATTCCATACTTCTAGCCATTGGATTTCACTCAAAACTCACCAAATGACTCATCCCACCATATTATGATCTTGCCCAACTTTTGGGATCGATCCGAAATCAATAGGTGTGAGAAATTGGACAATTCAGGTTCAACGGCAGTTCGTTTCTAATTGGAGTGGTTGGTGTATTCCATACTTCTAGCGATTGGATTTAACTCAAAACTCACCAAATGACTCCTCCCACCATATTATGATCTTGCCCATGTTTTGGGCTCGATCCAAAATCAATAGGTGTCAGAAATTGGACAATTCAAGTTCAACGGCAGTTCGTTCCTAATTGGGGTGGTTGGTGTATTCCATACTTCTAGCGATTGGATTTCACTCAAAACTCACCAAATGACTCCTCCCACCATATTATGATCTTGCCCAAGTTTTGGGCTCGATCCGAAATCAATAGGTGTTCCAAATTGGACAATTCAAGTTCAACGGCAGTTCGTTCCTAATTGGAGTGGTTGGTGTATTCCATACTTCTAGCGATTGGATTTCACTCAAAACTCACCAAATGACTCCTCCCACCATATTATGATGTTGCCCAAGTTTGGGGTTCGATCCAAAATCAATAGGTGCTGGAAATTGGACAATTCAAGTTCAACGGCAGTTCGTTCCTAATTGGAGTGGTTGGAGTATTCCATACTTGCAGCGATTGGATTTCACTCAAAACTCACCAAATGACTCCTCCCACCATATTATGATGTTGCCCAAGTTTGGGGCTCGATCCGAAATCAATAGGTGTGAGAAATTGGACAATTCAAGTTCAACGACAGTTCGTTCCTAATTGGAGTGGTTGGTGTATTCCATACTTCTAGCGATTGGATTTCACTCAAAACTCACCAAATGACTCCTCCCACCATATTATGATGTTTCCCAAGTTTTGGGCTCGGTCGGAAATCAATAGGTGTGAGAAATTGGACAATTCAAGTTCAACGGCAGTTCGTTCCTAATTGGAGTGGTTGGTGTATTCCATACTTCTAGCGATTGGATTTCACTCAAAACTCACCAAATGACTCCTCCCACCATATTATGATGTTGCCCAAGTTTTGGGCTCGATCCGAAATCAATAGGTGTGAGAAATTGGACAATTCAAGTTCAACGGCAGTTCGTTCGTAATTGGAGTGGTTGGTGTATTCGATACTTCTAGCGATTGGATTTCACTCAAAACTCACCAAATGACTCCTCCCACCATATTATGATGTTGCCCAAGTTTTTGGCTCGATCCGAAATCAATAGGTGTGAGAAATTGGACAATTCAAGTTCAACGGCAGTTCGTTCCTGATTGGAGTGGTTGGTGTATTCCATACTTCTAGCGATTGGATTTCACTCAAAACTCACCAAATGACTCCTCCCACCATATTATGACGTTGCCCAAGTTTTGGGCTCGAATCGAAATCAATAGGTGTGAGAAATTGGGCAATTCAAGTTCAACGTCAGTTCGTTCCTAATTGTAGTGGTTGGTGTATTCCATACTTCTAGCAATTGGATTTCACTCAAAACTCACCAAATGACTCGTCACACCATATTATGATGTTGCCCAACTTTTGGGAATAGATGTTCCAAATTGTACAATTCAAGTTCAACGGCAGTTCGTTCTTAATTGGAGTGGTTGGTGTATTCCATACTTCTAGCAATTGGATTTCACTCAAAACAAACCAAATGACTCCTCCCACCATATTATGATGTTGCCCAAGTTCGGGGCTCGATCCGAAATCCATAGGTGTGAGAAATTGGACAATTCAAGTTCAACGGCAGTTCGTTCCTAATTGGAGTGGTTGGTGTATTCCATACTTCTAGCGATTGGATTTCACTCAAAACTCACCAAATGACTCCACCCACCACATTATGATGTTGCCCAAGTTTGGGGCTCGATCCGAAATCAATAGGTGTTCCAAATTGGACAATTCAAATTCAACGGCAGTTCGTTCCTAATTGGAGTGGTTGGTGTATTCCATACTTCTAGCGATTGGATTTAATTCAAAACTCACCAAATGACTCCTCCCACCATATTATGATCTTGCCCATGTTTTGGGCTCGATCCAAAATCAATAGGTGTCAGAAATTGGACAATTCAAGTTCAACGGCAGTTCGTTCCTAATTGGGGTGGTTGGTGTATTCCATACTTCTAGCGATTGGATTTCACTCAAAACTCACCAAATGACTCCTCCCACCATATTATGATCTTGCCCAAGTTTTGGGCTCGATCCGAAATCAATAGGTGTTCCAAATTGGACAATTCAAGTTCAACGGCAGTTCGTTCCTAGTTGGAGTGGTTGGTGTATTCCATACTTCTAGCGATTGGATTTCACTCAAAACTCACCAAATGACTCCTCCCACCATATTATGATGTTGCCCAAGTTTGGGGCTCGATCCGAAATCAATAGGTGTGAGAAATTGGACAATTCAAGTTCAACGGCAGTTCGTTCCTAATTGGAGTGGTTGGTGTATTCCATACTTCTAACGATTGGATTTCACTCAAAACTCACCAAAAGACTCCTCCCACCATATTATGATGTTGCCCAAGTTTGGGGCTCGATCCGAAATCAATAGGTGTGAGAAATTGGACAATTGAAGTTCAACGGCAGTTCATTCCTAATTGGAGTGGTTTGTGTATTCAATACTTCTAGCGATTGGATTTCACTCAAAACTCACCAAATGACTCCTCCCACCATATTATGATGTTGCCCAAGTTTTGGGCTCGATCCGAAATCAATAGGTGTGAGAAATTGGACATTTCAAGTTCAACGGCATTTCGTTCCTAATTGGAGTGGTTGGTGTATTCTCTTCTAGCGATTGGATTCCACTCAAAACTCACCAAATGACTCCTCCCACCATATTATGTTGTTGCCCAAGTTTTGGGCTCGATCCGAAATGAATAGGTGTGAGAAATTGGATAATTCAAGTTCAACGGCAGTTCGTTCCTATTTGGAGTGGTTGGTGTATTCCATACTTCAAGCGATTAGATTTCACTCAAAACTCACCAAATGACTCCTCGCACCATATTATGATGGTGCCCAAGTTTGGGGCTCGATCCGAAATCAATAGGTGTGAGAAATTGGACAATTCAAGTTCAACGGCAGTTCGTTCCAAGTTGGAGTGGTTGGTGTATTCCTTACTTCTAGCGATTGGATTTCCCTCAAAACTCACCAAAGGACTCCTCCCACCATATTATGATGTTACCCAAGTTTTGGGCTCGATCCGAAATCAATAGGTGTTCGAAATTAGCGGTTGGATTTCACTCAAAACTCACCAAATGACTCCTCCCACCATATTATGATGTTGCCCAAGTTTTGGGCTCGATCCGAAATCAATAGGTGTCAGAAATTGGTCAATTCAATTTCAACGACAGTTCGTTCCTAATTGGAGGGGTTGGGTATTCCATACTTCGAGCGATTGGATTTCACTCAAAACACACCAAATGACTCCTTCCACCATATTATCATGTTACCCAAGTTTTGGGCTCGATCCGAAATCAATAGGTGTGAGACATTGGTCAATTCAATTTAAACGACAGTTCATTCCTAATTGGAGTGGTTGGTGTATTCCATACTTCTAGCAATTGGATTTCACTCAAAACTCACCAAATGACTCCTCCCACCACATTATGATGTTGCCCAAGTTTGGGGCTCGATCCGAAATCGATAGGTGTTCCGAATTGGACAATTCAAGTTCAACGGCAGTTCGTTCCTAATTAGAGTGGTTGGTGTATTGCATACTTCTAGCGATTGGATTTCACTCAAAACTCACCAAAGGACTCCTCCCACCATATTATGATGTTGCCCAAGTTTGGGTCTCGATCCCAAATCAATAGCTGTGAGAAATTGGTCAATTCAATTTCAACGACAGTTCGTTCCTAATCGGAGTAGTTGTTGTATTCCATACTTTTAGTGATTGGATTTCACTCAGAACTCACCAAATGACTCCTCCCACCATATTGTCATGTAGCCAAAAGTTTGGGGCTCGATCCAAAATCAATAGGTGTGAGAAATTGGACAATTGAAGTTCAACGGCAGTTCGTTCCTAATTGGAGTGGTTGGTGCATTCCATACTTCTAGCGATTGGATTTCACTCAAAACTCACCATATGATTCCTCCCACCATATTATGATGTTGCACAAGTTTGGTGTTCGATCCGAAATCAGTAGGTGTTTGAAATTGGACAATTCAAGTTCAACGGCAGTTCGTTCCTAATGGGAGTGGATGGTGTATTCCATACTTCTAGCGATCGGATTTCACTCAAAACTCACCAAATGACTCCTCCCACCATATTATGATGTTGCCCAAGTTTTGGGATCGATCCGAAATCAATAGCTGTGAGAAATTGGTCAATTCAATTTCAACGACAGTTCGTTCCTAATCGGAGTAGTTGTTGTATTCCATACTTTTAGCGATTGGATTTCACTCAGAACTCACCAAATGACTACTCCCACCATATTATGATGTTACCCAAGTTTTGGGCTCGGTCGGAAATCAATAGGTGTGAGAAATTGGACAATTCAAGTTCAACGGCAGTTCGTTCCTGATTGGAGTGGTTGGTGTATTCCATACTTCTAGCGATTGGATTTCACTCAAAACTCACAAAATGACTCCTCCCACCATATTATGATGTTGCACAAGTTTGGGGTTCGATCCGAAATCAATAGGTGTGAGAAATTGGACAATTCAAGTTCAACGGCAGTTCGTTCCTCGTGGGACTGGTTGGAGTATTCCATACTTCTAGCGATTGGATTTCACTCAAAACTCACCAAAAGACTCCTCCCACCATATTATGTTGTTGCCCAAGTTTTGGGCTCGATCCGAAATCAATAGGTGTTCCAAATTGGACAATTCAAGTTCAACGGCAGTTCGATCCTAATTGGAGTGGTTGGTGTATTCCATACTTCTAAAGATTGGATTTCACTCAAAACTCACCAAATCACTCCTCCCACCATATTATGATGTCGCCCAAGTTTTGGACTCAATCCGAAATCAATAGGTGTGAGAAATTGGACAATTCAAGTTCAACGGCGGTTCGTTCCTAATTGGAGTGGTTGGTGTATTCCATACTTCTAGCGATTGGATTTCACTCAAAACTCACCAAACGACTCCTCCCACCATGTTATGATGTTGCCCAAGTTTGGGGCTCGATCCAAAATCCATAGGTCTTAGAAATTGGACAATTCAAGTTCAACGGCAGTTCGTTCCAAATTGGAGTGGTTGGTGTATTCCACAGTTCTGGCGATTGGATTTCACTCAAAAGTCACCAAATGACTCCTCCCACCATATTATGATGTTGCCCAAGTTTTGGGCTCGATCCGAAATCAATAGGTGTTCCAAATTGGACAATTCAAGTTCAACGGCAGTTCGTTCCTAACTGGACTGGTTGGTGTATTCCATACTTCTAAAGATTGGATTTCACTCAAAACTCACCAAATCACTCCTCCCACCATATTATGATGTGGCCCAAGTTTTGGGGTCGATCCGAAATCAATAGGTGTGAGAAATTGGTCAATTCAATTTCAACGAAAGTTCGTTCCTAATTGGAGTGGTTGGTGTATTCCATACGTCTAGCGATTGGATTTCACTCAAAACTCACCGAATGACTCCGCCCACCATATTATGATGTTGCCCAAATTTTGGGCTCGATCCGAAATCAATAGGTGTGAGAAATTGGACAATTCAAGTTCAACGGCAGTTCGTTCCTAACTGGACTGGTTGGTGTATTCCATACTTCTAAAGATTGGATTTCACTCAAAACTCACCAAATCACTCCTCCCACCATATTATGATGTGGCCCAAGTTTTGGGGTCGATCCGAAATCAATAGGTGTGAGAAATTGGTCAATTCAATTTCAACGAAAGTTCGTTCCTAATTGGAGTGGTTGGTGTATTCCATACTTCTAGCGATTGGATTTCACTCAAAACTCACCAAATGACTCCTCCCACCATATTATGATGTTGCCCAAGTTTGGGGTTCGATCCAAAATCAATAGGTGCTGGAAATTGGACAATTCAAGTTCAACGGCAGTTCGTTCCTAATTGGAGTGGTTGGTGTATTCCATACTTCTAGCGATTGGATTTCACTCAAAACTCACCGAATGACTCCTCCCACCATATTATGATGTTGCCCAAGTTTTGGGCTCGATCCGAAATCAATAGGTGTGAGAAATTGGACAATTCAAGTTCAACGGCAGTTCGTTCGTAATTGGAGTGGTTGGTGTAATCGATACTTCTAGCGATTGGATTTCACTCAAAACTCACCAAATGACTCCTCCCACCATATTATGATGTTGCCCAAGTTTTTGGCTCGATCCGAAATCAATAGGTGTGAGAAATTGGACAATTCAAGTTCAACGGCAGTTCGTTCCTGATTGGAGTGGTTGGTGTATTCCATACTTCTAGCGATTGGATTTCACTCAAAACTCACCAAATGACTCCTCCCACCATATTATGATGTTGCCCAAGTTTTGGGATCGATCCGAAATCAATAGGTGTGAGAAATTGGGCAATTCAAGTTCAACGGCAGTTCGTTCCTAATTGTAGTGGTTGGTGTATTCCATACTTCTAGCAATTGGATTTCACTCAAAACTCACCAAATGACTCGTCACACCATATTATGATGTTGCCCAACTTTTGGGAATAGATGTTCCAAATTGTACAATTCAAGTTCAACGGCAGTTCGTTCTTAATTGGAGTGGTTGGTGTATTCCATACTTCTAGCGATTGGATTTCACTCGAAACTCACCAAATGACTCCTCCCACCGTATTATGATATTGCCCAAGTTTTGGGCTCGATCCGAAATCAATTGGTGTGAGAAATTGGAATATTCAAGTTCAACGGCAGTTCGTTCCTAATCGGAGTGGTTGGTGTATTCCATACTTCTAGCAATTGGATTTCACTCAAAACAAACCAAATGACTCCTCCCACCATATTATGATGTTGCCCAAGTTTTGGGCTCGATCCGAAATCAATAGGTGTCAGAAATTGGACAATTCAAGTTCAACGGCAGTTCGTTCCTAATTGGAGTGGTTGGTGTATTCCATACTTCTAGCGATTGGATTTCACTCAAAACTCACCAAACGACTCATCCCACCATATTATGATCTTGCCCAAGTTTTGGGCTCGATCCGAAATCAATAGGTGTGAGAAATTGGACAATTGAAGTTCAACGGCAGTTCGTTCCTAATTGGAGTGGTTGGTGTATTCCATACTTCTAGCGATTGGATTTCACTCAAAACTCACCAAACGACTCATCCCACCATATTATGATGTTGCCCAAGTTTTGGGCTCGATCCGAAATCAATAGGTGTCAGAAATTGGACAATTCAAGTTCAACGGCAGTTCGTTCCTATTTGGAGTGGTTGGTGTATTCCATACTTCTAGCGATTGGATTTCACTCAAAACTCACCAAATGACTCCTCCCACCATATTATGGTGTTGACCAAGTTTTGGGCTCGATCCGAAATCAATAGGTGTGAGAAATTGGACAATTCAAGTTCAACGGCAGTTCGTTCCTAATTGGAGTGGTTGGTGTATTCCATACTTCTAGCAATTGGATTTCACTCAAAACTCACCAAATGACTCCTCCCACCATATTATAATGTTGCCCAAGTTTTGGGCTCGATCCGAAATCAATAGGTGTGAGAAATTGGACAATTCAAGTTCAACGGCAGTTCGTTCGTAATTGGAGTGGTTGGTGTATTCGATACTTCTAGCGATTGGATTTCACTCAAAAATCACCAAATGACTCCTCCCACCATATTATGATGTTGCCCAAGTTTTTGGCTCGATCCGAAATCAATAGGTGTGAGAAATTGGACAATTCAAGTTCAACGGCAGTTCGTTCCTAATTGGAGTGGTTGGTGTATTCCATACTTCTAGCCATTGGATTTCACTCAAAACTCACCAAATGACTCATCCCACCATATTATGATCTTGCCCAACTTTTGGGATCGATCCGAAATCAATAGGTGTGAGAAATTGGACAATTCAGGTTCAACGGCAGTTCGTTTCTAATTGGAGTGGTTGGTGTATTCCATACTTCTAGCGATTGGATTTAACTCAAAACTCACCAAATGACTCCTCCCACCATATTATGATCTTGCCCATGTTTTGGGCTCGATCCAAAATCAATAGGTGTCAGAAATTGGACAATTCAAGTTCAACGGCAGTTCGTTCCTAATTGGGGTGGTTGGTGTATTCCATACTTCTAGCGATTGGATTTCACTCAAAACTCACCAAATGACTCCTCCCACCATATTATGATCTTGCCCAAGTTTTGGGCTCGATCCGAAATCAATAGGTGTTCCAAATTGGACAATTCAAGTTCAACGGCAGTTCGTTCCTAATTGGAGTGGTTGGTGTATTCCATACTTCTAGCGATTGGATTTCACTCAAAACTCACCAAATGACTCCTCCCACCATATTATGATGTTGCCCAAGTTTGGGGTTCGATCCAAAATCAATAGGTGCTGGAAATTGGACAATTCAAGTTCAACGGCAGTTCGTTCCTAATTGGAGTGGTTGGAGTATTCCATACTTGTAGCGATTGGATTTCACTCAAAACTCACCAAATGACTCCTCCCACCATATTATGATGTTGCCCAAGTTTGGGGCTCGATCCGAAATCAATAGGTGTGAGAAATTGGACAATTCAAGTTCAACGGCAGTTCGTTCCTAATTGGAGTGGTTGGTGTATTCCATACTTCTAGCGATTGGATTTCACTCAAAACTCACCAAATGACTCCTCCCACCATATTATGATGTTTCCCAAGTTTTGGGCTCGGTCGGAAATCAATAGGTGTGAGAAATTGGACAATTCAAGTTCAACGGCAGTTCGTTCCTAATTGGAGTGGTTGGTGTATTCCATACTTCTAGCGATTGGATTTCACTCAAAACTAACCAAATGACTCCTCCCACCATATTATGATGTTGCCCAAGTTTTGGGCTCGATCCGAAATCAATAGGTGTGAGAAATTGGACAATTCAAGTTCAACGGCAGTTCGTTCGTAATTGGAGTGGTTGGTGTATTCGATACTTCTAGCGATTGGATTTCACTCAAAACTCACCAAATGACTCCTCCCACCATATTATGATGTTGCCCAAGTTTTTGGCTCGATCCGAAATCAATAGGTGTGAGAAATTGGACAATTCAAGTTCAACGGCAGTTCGTTCCTGATTGGAGTGGTTGGTGTATTCCATACTTCTAGCGATTGGATTTCACTCAAAACTCACCAAATGACTCCTCCCACCATATTATGACGTTGCCCAAGTTTTGGGCTCGAATCGAAATCAATAGGTGTGAGAAATTGGGCAATTCAAGTTCAACGGCAGTTCGTTCCTAATTGTAGTGGTTGGTGTATTCCATACTTCTAGCAATTGGATTTCACTCAAAACTCACCAAATGACTCGTCACACCATATTATGATGTTGCCCAACTTTTGGGAATAGATGTTCCAAATTGTACAATTCAAGTTCAACGGCAGTTCGTTCTTAATTGGAGTGGTTGGTGTATTCCATACTTCTAGCAGTTGGATTTCACTCAAAACAAACCAAATGACTCCTCCCACCATATTATGATGTTGCCCAAGTTCGGGGCTCGATCCGAAATCCATAGGTGTGAGAAATTGGACAATTCAAGTTCAACGGCAGTTCGTTCCTAATTGGAGTGGTTGGTGTATTCCATACTTCTAGCGATTGGATTTCACTCAAAACTCACCAAATGACTCCACCCACCACATTATGATGTTGCCCAAGTTTGGGGCTCGATCCGAAATCAATAGGTGTTCCAAATTGGACAATTCAAATTCAACGGCAGTTCGTTCCTAATTGGAGTGGTTGGTGTATTCCATACTTCTAGCGATTGGATTTAACTCAAAACTCACCAAATGACTCCTCCCACCATATTATGATCTTGCCCATGTTTTGGGCTCGATCCAAAATCAATAGGTGTCAGAAATTGGACAATTCAAGTTCAACGGCAGTTCGTTCCTAATTGGGGTGGTTGGTGTATTCCATACTTCTAGCGATTGGATTTCACTCAAAACTCACCAAATGACTCCTCCCACCATATTATGATCTTGCCCAAGTTTTGGGCTCGATCCGAAATCAATAGGTGTTCCAAATTGGACAATTCAAGTTCAACGGCAGTTCGTTCCTAGTTGGAGTGGTTGGTGTATTCCATACTTCTAGCGATTGGATTTCACTCAAAACTCACCAAATGACTCCTCCCACCATATTATGATGTTGCCCAAGTTTGGGGTTCGATCCAAAATCAATAGGTGCTGGAAATTGGACAATTCAAGTTCAATGGCAGTTCGTTCCTAATTGGAGTGGTTGGAGTATTCCATACTTGTAGCGATTGGATTTCACTCAAAACTCACCAAATGACTCCTCCCACCATATTATGATGTTGCCCAAGTTTGGGGCTCGATCCGAAATCAATAGGTGTGAGAAATTGGACAATTCAAGTTCAACGGCAGTTCGTTCCTAATTGGAGTGGTTGGTGTATTCCATACTTCTAGCGATTGGATTTCACTCAAAACTCACCAAATGACTCCTCCCACCATACTATGATGTTTCCCAAGTTTTGGGCTCGGTAGGAAATCAATAGGTGTTCCAAATTGGACAATTCAAGTTCAACGGCAGTTCGTTCCTAATTGGAGTGGTTGGTGTATTCCATACTTCTAGCGATTGGATTTCACTCAAAACTCACCAAATGACTCCTCCCACCATATTATGATGTTGCCCAAGTTTTGGGCTCGATCCGAAATCAATAGGTGTGAGAAATAGGACAATTCAAGTTCAACGGCAGTTCGTTCCTAATTGTAGTGGTTGGTGTATTCCATACTTCTAGCAATTGGATTTCACTCAAAACTCACCAAATGACTCCTCCCACCATATTATGTTGTTGCCCAAGTTTGGGGCTCGATCCGAAATCAATAGGTGTGAGAAATTGGACAATTCAAGTTCAACGGCAGTTCGTTCCTAATTGGAGTGGTTGGTGTATTCCATACTTCTAACGATTGGATTTCACTCAAAACTCACCAAAAGACTCCTCCCACCATATTATGATGTTGCCCAAGTTTGGGGCTCGATCCGAAATCAATAGGTGTGAGAAATTGGACAATTGAAGTTCAACGGCAGTTCATTCCTAATTGGAGTGGTTTGTGTATTCAATACTTCTAGCGATTGGATTTCACTCAAAACTCACCAAATGACTCCTCCCACCATATTATGATGTTGCCCAAGTTTTGGGCTCGATCCGAAATCAATAGGTGTGAGAAATTGGACATTTCAAGTTCAACGGCATTTCGTTCCTAATTGGAGAGGTTGGTGTATTCTCTTCTAGCGATTGGATTCCACTCAAAACTCACCAAATGACTCCTCCCACCATATTATGTTGTTGCCCAAGTTTTGGGCTCGATCCGAAATGAATAGGTGTGAGAAATTGGATAATTCAAGTTCAACGGCAGTTCGTTCCTATTTGGAGTGGTTGGTGTATTCCATACTTCAAGCGATTAGATTTCACTCAAAACTCACCAAATGACTCCTCGCACCATATTATGATGGTGCCCAAGTTTGGGGCTCGATCCGAAATCAATAGGTGTGAGAAATTGGACAATTCAAGTTCAACGGCAGTTCGTTCCAAGTTGGAGTGGTTGGTGTATTCCTTACTTCTTGCGATTGGATTTCCCTCAAAACTCACCAAAGGACTCCTCCCACCATATTATGATGTTACCCAAGTTTTGGGCTCGATCCGAAATCAATAGGTGTTCGAAATTAGCGGTTGGATTTCACTCAAAACTCACCAAATGACTCCTCCCACCATATTATGATGTTGCCCAAGTTTTGGGCTCGATCCGAAATCAATAGATGTCAGAAATTGGTCAATTCAATTTCAACGACAGTTCGTTCCTAATCGGAGGGGTTGGGTATTCCATACTTCGAGCGATTGGATTTCACTCAAAACACACCAAATGACTCCTTCCACCATATTATCATGTTGCCCAAGTTTTGGGCTCGATCCGAAATCAATAGGTGTGAGACATTGGTCAATTCAATTTAAACGACAGTTCATTCCTAATTGGAGTGGTTGGTGTATTCCATACTTCTAGCAATTGGATTTCACTCAAAACTCACCAAATGACTCCTCCCACCACATTATGATGTTGCCCAAGTTTGGGGCTCGATCCGAAATCGATAGGTGTTCCGAATTGGACAATTCAAGTTCAACGGCAGTTCGTTCCTAATTAGAGTGGTTGGTGTATTGCATACTTCTAGCGATTGGATTTCACTCAAAACTCACCAAAGGACTCCTCCCACCATATTATGATGTTGCCCAAGTTTGGGTCTCGATCCCAAATCAATAGCTGTGAGAAATTGGTCAATTCAATTTCAACGACAGTTCGTTCCTAATCGGAGTAGTTGTTGTATTCCATACTTTTAGTGATTGGATTTCACTCAGAACTCACCAAATGACTCCTCCCACCATATTGTCATGTAGCCAAAAGTTTGGGGCTCGATCCAAAATCAATAGGTGTGAGAAATTGGACAATTGAAGTTCAACGGTAGTTCGTTCCTAATTGGAGTGGTTGGTGCATTCCATACTTCTAGCGATTGGATTTCACTCAAAACTCACCATATGATTCCTCCCACCATATTATGATGTTGCACAAGTTTGGTGTTCGATCCGAAATCAGTAGGTGTTTGAAATTGGACAATTCAAGTTCAACGGCAGTTCGTTCCTAATGGGAGTGGATGGTGTATTCCATACTTCTAGCGATCGGATTTCACTCAAAACTCACCAAATGACTCCTCCCACCATATTATGATGTTGCCCAAGTTTTGGGATCGATCCGAAATCAATAGCTGTGAGAAATTGGTCAATTCAATTTCAACGACAGTTCGTTCCTAATCGGAGTAGTTGTTGTATTCCATACTTTTAGCGATTGGATTTCACTCAGAACTCACCAAATGACTCCTCCCACCATATTATGATGTTACCCAAGTTTTGGGCTCGGTCGGAAATCAATAGGTGTGAGAAATTGGACAATTCAAGTTCAACGGCAGTTCGTTCCTGATTGGAGTGGTTGGTGTATTCCATACTTCTAGCGATTGGATTTCACTCAAAACTCACAAAATGACTCCTCCCACCATATTATGATGTTGCACAAGTTTGGGGTTCGATCCGAAATCAATAGGTGTGAGAAATTGGACAATTCAAGTTCAACGGCAGTTCGTTCCTCGTGGGACTGGTTGGAGTATTCCATACTTCTAGCGATTGGATTTCACTCAAAACTCACCAAACGACTCCTCCCACCATATTATGTTGTTGCCCAAGTTTTGGGCTCGATCCGAAATCAATAGGTGTTCCAAATTGGACAATTCAAGTTCAACGGCAGTTCGATCCTAATTGGAGTGGTTGGTGTATTCCATACTTCTAAAGATTGGATTTCACTCAAAACTCACCAAATCACTCCTCCCACCATATTATGATGTCGCCCAAGTTTTGGACTCAATCCGAAATCAATAGGTGTGAGAAATTGGACAATTCAAGTTCAACGGCAGTTCGTTCCTAATTGGAGTGGTTGGTGTATTCCATACTTCTAGCGATTGGATTTCACTCAAAACCCACCAAACGACTCCTCCCACCATGTTATGATGTTGCCCAAGTTTGGGGCTCGATCCAAAATCCATAGGTCTTAGAAATTGGACAATTCAAGTTCAACGGCAGTTCGTTCCAAATTGGAGTGGTTGGTGTATTCCACAGTTCTGGCGATTGGATTTCACTCAAAAGTCACCAAATGACTCCTCCCACCATATTATGATGTTGCCCAAGTTTTGGGCTCGATCCGAAATCAATAGGTTCAGAAATTGGACAATTCAAGTTCAATGGCAGCTCTTTCCAAACTGCAGTGGTTGGTGTATTCCATAATTCCAGCGATTGGATTTCACTCAAAACTCACCAAATGACTCCTCCCACCATATTACGATGTTGCCCAAGTTTTGGGCTCGATCCGAAATCAATAGGTGAGAGAAATTGGACAATTCAAGTTCAACGGCCGTTCGTTCCTAATTGGAGTGGTTGGTGTATTCCACACGTCTAGCGATTGGATTTCACTCAAAACTCACGAAATGACTCCTCCCACCATATTATGATGTTGCCCAAGTTTTGGGATCGATCCCAAATCAATAGGTGTTTGAAATTGGTCAATTCAATTTCAACGACAGTTCGTTCCTAATTGGAGTGGTTGGTGTATTCCATACGTCTAGCGATTGGATTTCACTCAAAACTCACCAAATGACTCCTCCCATCATATTATGATGTTGCCCAAGTTTTGGGCTCGATCCTAAATCAATAGGTGTGGGAAATTGGTAAATTCAATTTCAACGACAGTTCGTTCCTAATTGGAGTGGTTGGTGTATTGCGTACTTCTAGCGATTGGATTTCACTTAAAACTAACCAAATGACTCCTCCCACCATATTATGACGTTCCCCAAGTTTTGGGCTCGATCCGAAATCAATTGGTGTTCCAAATTGCACAATTCAAGTTCAACGGTAGTTCGTTTGTAATTGGAGTGGTTGGTGTATTCCATACTTCTAGCGATTGGATTTCACTCAAAACTCACCAAATGACTCCTCCCACCATATTTTGTTGTTGCCCAAGTTTTGGGCTCGATCCGAAATCAATAGCTGTTCCAAATTGGACAATTCAAGTTCAACGGCAGTTCGTTCCTAATTGGTGTGGTTGGTGTATTACATACTTCTAGCGATTGGATTTCACTCAAAACTCATCAAATGACTTCTCCCACCATATTATGATGTTGCCCAAATTTTGGGCTCGATCCGAAATCAATAGGTGTTCCAAATTGGACAATTCAAGTTCAACGGCATTTCGTTCCTAATTGGAGTGGTTGGTGTATTCCATACTTCTAGCTATTGGATTTCACTCAAAACTCACCAAATGATCCTCACACCATATTATGATGTTGCCCAAGTTTTGGGCTCGATCCGAAATCAATAGGTGTGAGAAATTGGGCAATTCAAGTTCAACGGCAGTTCGTTCCTAATTGTAGTGGTTGGTGTATTCCATACTTCTAGCGATTGGATTTCACTCAAAACTCACCAAATGACTCGTCACACCATATTATGATGTTGCCCAAATTTTGTGCTCGATCCAAAATCAATAGGTGTTCCAAATTGGACAATTCATGTTCAACGGCATTTCGTTCCTAATTGGAGTGGTTGGTGTATTCCACACTTCTAGCTATTGGATTTCACTCAAAACTCACCAAATGACTCCTCCCACCATATTATGATGTTGTCCAAGTTTTGGCCTCGATCCGAAATCAATGGGTGTGAGAAATTGGACAATTGAAGTTCAACGGAAGTTCGTTCCTAATCGGTGTGGTTGGTGTATTCCATACTTCAAGCGATTGGATTTCACTCAAAACTCACCAAATGACTCCTCCCACCATATTATGATGTTGCCCATGTTTGGGGCTCGATCCGAAATCAATAGCTGTGAGAAATTGGTCAATTCAATTTCAACGACAGTTCGTTCCTAATCGGAGTAATTGTTGTATTCCATACTTCTAACGATTGGATTTCACTCAGAACTCACCAAATGACTCCTCCCACCATATTATGATGTTGCCCAAGTTCTGGGCTCGATCGGAAATCAATAGGTGTGAGAAATTGGACAATTCAAGTTCAACGGAAGTTCGTTCCTAATCGGAGTGGTTGGTGTATTCCATACTTCTAGCGATTGGATTTCACTCAAAACTCACCAAATGACTCCTCCCACCATATTATGATGTTGCCCAAGTTTTGGGATCGATCCGAAATCAATAGGTGTGACAAATTGGACAATTCAAGTTCAACGGAAGTTCGTTCGTAATTGGAGTGGTTGGTGTATTCCATACTTCTAGCGATTGGATTTCACTCAAAACTCACCAAATGACTCCTCCCACCATATTTTGTTGTTGCCCAAGTTTTGGGCTCGATCCGAAATCAATAGGTGTTCCAAATTGGACAATTCAAGTTCAACGGCAGTTCGTTCCTAATTGCAGTGGTTGGTGTATTCCATGCTTCTAGCGATTGGATTTCACTCAAAACTCACCAAATGACTCCTCCCACCATATTATGATGTTGCCCATGTTTTGGGCTCGATCCGAAATCAATAGGTGTTCCAAATTGGACAATTCAAGTTCAACGGCAGTTCGTTCCTCATGGGACTGGTTGGTGTATTCCATACTTCTAGCGATTGGATTTCACTCAAAACTCACCAAATGACTCCACCCACCATATTATGATGTTGCCCAGGTTTTTGGCTCGATCCGAAATCAATAGGTGTGAGAAATTGGAAAATTCAAGTTCAACGGCAGTTCGTTCCTAATTGGAGTGGTTGGTGTATTCCATACTTCTAGCGATTGGATTTCACTCAAAACTCACCAAATGACTCTTCCCACCATATTATGATATTGCCCAAGTTTTGGGCTGGATCCGAAATCAATAGGTGTTCCAAATTGGACAATACAAGTTCAACGGCAGTTCGTTCCGAATTGGAGTGGTTGGTGTATTCCACGCTTCTAGCTATTGGATTTCACTCAAAACTCACCAAATGACTCCTCCCACCAAATTATGATGTTGCCCAAGTTTTGGGCTCGTTCCGAAAACAATAGGTGTGAGAAATTGGACAATTCAAGTTCAAGGGCAGTTCGTTCCTAATTGGAGTGGTTGGTGTATTCCATGCTTCTAGCGATTGGATTTCACTCAAAGCTCACCAAATGACTCCGCCCACCATATTATCATGTTGCCCAAGTTTTGGGCTCAATCCGAAATCAATAGGTGTTCCACATTGGACAATTCAAGTTCAACGGCAGTTCGCTCCTAATTGGAGTGGTTGGTGTATTCCACACTTCTAGCGTTTGGATTTCACCCAAAACTCAGCAAATGACCCCTCCCACCATATTATGTTGTTGCCCAAGTTCGGGGCTCGATCCGAAATCAATAGGTGTGAGAAATTGGAAAATTCAAGTTCAACGGCAGTTCCTTCCGAATTGGAGTGGTTGGTGTATTCCTTGCTTCTAGGGATTGGATTTCACCCAAAACTCAGCAAATGATCCCTCCCACCATATTATCATGTTGCCCAAGTTTTGGGCTCGATCCGAAATCAATATTTGTGAGAAATTGGACAATTCAAGTTCAACGGCAGTTCGTTCCTAATTGGAGTGGTTGGTGTATTCCATACTTCTAGCGATTGGATTTCACTCAAAACTCACAAAATGACTCCTCCCACCATATTATGATGTTGCCCAAGTTTTGGGCTCGATCCGAAATCAATAGGTCTGCGAAATTGGACAATTCAAGTTCAACGGCAGTTCGTTCCTAATTGGAGTGGTTGGTGTATTCCATACTTCTAGCGATTGGATTTCACTCAAAACTCCCCAAATGACTCCACCCACCATATTATGGTGTTGCCCAAGTTTTGGGATCGATCCGATATCAATAGGTCTTCCAAATTGGAAAATTCAAGTTCAACGGCAGTTCGTTCCAAATTGGAGTGGTTGGTGTATTCCATACTTCTAACGATTGGATTTCACTCAAAGCTTACCAAATGACTCCGCCCACCATATTATCATGTTGCCCAAGTTTGGGGCTCGATCCGAAATCAATAGGTGTGAGAAATTGGACAATTCAAGTTCAACGGCAGTTCGTTCCTAATTGGAGTGGTTGGTGTATTCCACAGTTCTGGAGATTGGATTTCACTCAAAAGTCACCAAATGACTCCTCCCACCATATTATGATGTTGCCCAAGTTTTGGGATCGATCCGAAATCAATAGGTCTTCCAAATTGGACAATTCAAGTTCAACGGCAGTTCGTTCCTACCTGGAGTGGTTGGTGTATTCCATACTTCAAGCGATTGGATTTCACTCAAAACTCACCAAATCACTCCTCCCACCATATTATGATGTTGCCCAAGTTTTGGGCTCGATCCGAAATCAATAGGTGTGAGAAATTGGTCAATTCAATTTCAACGAAAGTTCATTCCTAATTGGAGTGGTTGGTGTATTCCATACTTCTAGCGATTGGATATCACTCAAAACTCACCAAATGACTCCTCCCACCATATTGTGGTGTTACCCAAGTTTTGGGCTCGATCCGAAATCAATAGGTGTTCCAAATTGGACAATTCAAGTTCAACGGCAGTTCGTTCCTAACTGGAGTGGTTGGTGTATTCCATACTTCTAAAGATTAGATTTCACTCAAAACTCACCAAATCACTCCTCCCACCATATTATGATGTTGCCCAAGTTTTGGGCTCGATCCGAAATCAATAGGTGTGAGAAATTGGTCAATTCAATTTCAACGAAAGTTCGTTCCAAATTGGAGTGGTTGGTGTATTCCATACTTCTAGCGATTGGATTTCACTCAAAACTCACTAAATGACTTCTCCCACCATATTATGATGGTGCCCAAATTTTGGGCTCGATCCGAAATCAATAGGTGTGAGAAATTGGACAATTCAAGTTCAACGGCAGTTCGTTCCTATTCGGAGTGGTTGGTGTATTCCATACTTCTAGCGATTGGATTTCACTCAAAACTCACCAAATGACTCCGCCCACCATATTATGATGTTGCCCAAGTTTTTGGCTCGATCCGAAATCAATAGGTGTGAGAAATTGGTCAATTCAAGTTCAACGGCAGTTCGTTCCAAATTGGAGTGGTTGGTGTATTCCACAGTTCTGGCGATTGGATTTCACTCAAAAGTCACCAAATGACTCCTCCCACCATATTATGATGTTGCCCAAGTTTTGGGCTCGATCCGAAATCAATAGGTGTTCCAAATTGGACAATTCAAGTTCAACGGCAGTTCGTTCCTAACTGGAGTGGTTGGTGTATTACATACTTCTAAAGATTGGATTTCACTCAAAACTCACCAAATCACTCCTCCCACCATATTCTGATGTGGCCCAAGTTTTGGGCTCGATCCGAAATCAATAGGTGTTAGAAATTGGTCAATTCAATTTCAACGAAAGTTCGTTCCAAATTGGAGTGGTTGGTGTATTCCATACTTCTAGCGATTGGATTTCACTCAAAACTCACCAAATGACTCCGCCCACCATATTATGATGTTGCCCAAATTTTGGGCTCGATCCGAAATCAATAGGTGTGAGAAATTGGACAATTCAAGTTCAACGGCAGTTCGTTCCTATTGGGAGTGGTTGGTGTATTCCATACTTCTAGCGATTGGATTTCACTCAAAACTCACCAAATAACTCCTCCCACCATATTATGATGTTGCCCAAGTTTTGGGCTCGATCCGAAATAAATACGTGTGAGAAATTGGTCAATTCAATTTCAACGAAAGTTCGTTTCTAATTGGAGTGGTTGGTGTATTCCACACTTCTAGCGATTGGATTTCACTCAAAACTCACCAAATGACTCCTCCCACCATATTATGATGTTGCCCAAGTTTTGGGCTCGATCCGAAATCAATAGGTGTTCCAAATCGGAAAATTCAAGTATAACGGCCGTTCGTTCCTAACTGGAGTGGTTGGTGTATTCCATACTTCTAGCGATTGGATTTCACTCAAAACTCACCAAATGACTCCTCCCACCATATTATGACGTTGCCCAAGTTTTGCGCTCGATCCGAAATCAGTAGGTGTTCCAAATTGGACAATTCAAGTTCAACGGCAGTTCGTTCCTAACTGGAGTGGTTGGTGTATTCCATACTTCTAGCGATCGGATTTTACTCAAAACCCACCAAATGACTCCCCACACCATATTATGATGTTGCCCAAGTTTTGGACTCGATCCGAAATCAATAGGTGTGAGAAATTGGTCAATTCAATTTCAACGAAAGTTCGTTCCAAATTGGAGTGGTTGGTATATTCCATACTTCTAGCGATTGGATTTCACTCAAAACTCACCAAATGACTCCGCCCACCATATTATGATGTTGCCCAAATTTTGGGCTCGATCCGAAATCAATAGGTGTGAGAAATTGGACAATTCAAGTTCAACGGCAGTTCGTTCCTATTCGGAGTGGTTGGTGTATTCCATACTTCTAGCGATTGGATTTCACTCAAAACTCACCAAATGACTCCTCCCACCATATTATGATGTTGCCCAAGTTTTGGGCTCGATCCGAAATCAATAGGTGTTCCAAATTGGACAATTCAAGTTCAACGGCAGTTCGTTCCCAATTGGAGTGGTTGGTGTATTCCATACTTCTAGCGATTGGATTTCACTCAAAACTCACTAAATGACTTCTCCCACCATATTATGATGTTGCCCAAATTTTGGGCTCGATCCGAAATCAATAGGTGTGAGAAATTGGACAATTCAAGTTCAACGGCAGTTCGTTCCTATTCGCAGTGGTTGGTGTATTCCATACTTCTAGCGATTGGATTTCACTCAAAACTCACCAAATGACTCCGCCCACCATATTATGATGTTGCCCAAGTTTTTGGCTCGATCCGAAATCAATAGGTGTGAGAAATTGGTCAATTCAAGTTCAACGGTAGTTCGTTCCAAATTGGAGTGGTTGGTGTATTCCACAGTTCTGGCGATTGGATTTCACTCAAAAGTCACCAAATGACTCCTCCCACCATATTATGATGTTGCCCAAGTTTTGGGCTCGATCCGAAATCAATAGGTGTTCCAAATTGGACAATTCAAGTTCAACGGCAGTTCGTTCCTAACTGGAGTGGTTGGTGTATTACATACTTCTAAAGATTGGATTTCACTCAAAACTCACCAAATCACTCCTCCCACCATATTCTGATGTGGCCCAAGTTTTGGGCTCGATCCGAAATCAATAGGTGTGAGAAATTGGTCAATTCAATTTCAACGAAAGTTCGTTCCAAATTGGAGTGGTTGGTGTATTCCATACTTCTAGCGATTGGATTTCACTCAAAACTCACCAAATGACTCCGCCCACCATATTATGGTGTTGCCCAAATTTTGGGCTCGATCCGAAATCAATAGGTGTGAGAAATTGGACAATTCAAGTTCAACGGCAGTTCGTTCCTATTCGGAGTGGTTGGTGTATTCCATACTTCTAGCGATTGGATTTCACTCAAAACTCACCCAATGACTCCTCCCACCATATTATGATGTTGCCCAAGTTTTGGGCTCGATCCGAAATAAATACGTGTGAGAAATTGGTCAATTCAATTTCAACGAAAGTTCGTTTCTAATTGGAGTGGTTGGTGTATTCCACACTTCTAGCGATTGGATTTCACTCAAAACTCACCAAATGACTCCTCCCACCATATTATGATGTTGCCCAAGTTTTGGGCTCGATCCGAAATCAATAGGTGTTCCAAATTGGACAATTCAAGTTCAACGGCAGTTCGTTCCCAATTGGAGTGGTTGGTGTATTCCATACTTCTAGCGATTGGATTTCACTCAAAACTCACCAAATGACTCCTCCCACCATATTATGATGTTGCCCAAGTTTTGGGCTCGATCCGAAATCAATAGGTGTTCCAAACTGGACAATTCAAGTTCAACGGCAGTTCGTTCCTAACTGGAGTGGTTGGTGTATTCCATACTTCTAAAGATTGGATTTCACTCAAAACTCACCAAATGACTCCTCCCACCATATTATGATGTTGCCCAAGTTTTGCGCTCGATCCGAAGTCAGCAGGTGTTCCAAATTGGACAATTCAAGTTCAACAGCAGTTCGTTCCTAACGGGAGTGGTTGGTGTATTCCATACTTCTAGCAGTCGGATTTTACTAAAAACTCACCAAATGACTCCCCACACCATATTATGATGTTGCCCAAGTTTTGGACTCGATCCGAAATCAATAGGTGTGAGAAATTGGACAATTCAAGTTCAATGGCAGGTCGTTCCTATTTGCAGTGGTTGGTGTTTTCCATACTTCTCGCTATTGGATTTCACTCAAAACTCACCAAATGAGTCCTCCCACCATATTATGAGGTTGCCCAAGTTTTGGGCTCGATCCGAAATCAATAGGTGTTCCAAATTGGACAATTCAAGTTCAACGGCAGTTCGTTCCTAATTGGAATGGTTGGTGTATTCCATACTTCTAGCGATTGGATTTCACTCAAAACTCACCAAATGACTCCTCCCACCATATTATGATGTGGCCCAAGTTTTGGGCTCGATCCGAAATCAATAGGTGTGAGAAATTGGACAATTCAAGTTGAACGGCAGTTCGTTCCTAATTGGAGTGGATGGTGTATTCCATACTTCTAGCGATTGGATTTCACTCAAAAATCACCAAATGACTCCCCCCACCATATTTTGATGTTGCCCAAGTTTTGGGCTCGATCCGAAATCAATAGGTGTTCCAAATTGGACAATTCAAGTTCAACGGCAGTTCGTTCCTAACTGGAGTGGTTGGTGTATACCATACTTCTAAAGATTGGATTTCACTCAAAACTCACCAAATCACTCCTCCCACCATATTATGATGTTGCCCAAGTTTTGGGCTCGATCCGAAATCAATAGGTGTGAGAAATTGGTCAATTCAATTTCAACGAAAGTTCGTTTCTAATTGGAGTGGTTGGTGTATTCCACACTTCTAGCGATTGGATTTCACTCAAAACTCACCAAATGACTCCTCCCACCGTATTATGATGTTGCCCAAGTTTTGGGCTCCATCCGAAATCAATAGGTCTTCCAAGTTGGACAATTCAAGTTCAACGGCAGTTCGTTCCTCATTGGAATGGTTGGTGTATTCCATACTTCTAGCGATTGGATTTCACTCAAAACTCACCAAATGACTCCTCCCACCATATTTTGTTGTTGCCCAAGTTTTGGGCTCGATCCGAAATCAATAGGTGTTCCAAATTGGAAAATTCAAGTATAACGGCAGTTCGTTCCTAACTGGAGTGGTTGGTGTATTCCATACTTCTAGCGTTTGGATTTCACTAAAAACTCACCAAATGACTCCTCCCACCATATTATGATGTTGCCCAAGTTTTGCGCTCGATCCGAAATCAGTAGGTGTTCCAAATTGGACAATTCAAGTTCAACGGCAGTTCGTTCCTAACTGGAGTGGTTGGTGTATTCCATACTTCTAGCGATCGGATTTTACTCAAAACTCACCAAATGACTCCCCACACCATATTATGATGTTGCCCAAGTTTTGGACTCGATCCGAAATCAATAGGTGTGAGAAATTGGTCAATTCAATTTCAACGACAGTTCGTTCCTAGTTGGAGTGGTTGGTGTATTCCATACGTCTAGCGATTGGATTTCACTCAAAACTCACCAAATGACTCCTCCCACCATATTATGATGTTGCCCAAGTTTTGGGCTCGATCCGAAATCAATAGGTTCAGAAATTGGACAAATCAAGTTCAATGGCAGGTCTTTCCAAACTGCAGTGGTTGGTGTATTCCATAGTTCTAGCGATTGGATTTCACTCAAAACTCACCAAATGACTCCTCCCACCATATTACGATGTTGCCCAAGTTTTGGGCTCGATCCGAAATCAATAGGTGAGAGAAATTGGACAATTCAAGTTCAACGGCCGTTCGTTCCTAATTGGAGTGGTTGGTGTGTTCCATACGTCTGGCGATTGGATTTCACTCAAAACTCACGAAATGACTCCTCCCACCATATTATGATGTTGCCCAAGTTTTGGGATCGATCCCAAATCAATAGGTGTTTGAAATTGGTCAATTCAATTTCAACGACAGTTCGTTCCTAATTGGAGTGGTTGGTGTATTCCATACGTCTTGCGATTGGATTTCACTCAAAACTCACCAAATGACTTAATATTATGATGTTGCCCAAGTTTTGGGCTCGATCCTAAATCAATAGGTGTGGGAAACTGGTAAATTCAATTTCAACGACAGTTCGTTCCTAATTGTAGTGGTTGGTGTATTGCGTACTTCTAGCGATTGGATTTCACTTAAAACTAACCAAATGACTCCTCCCACCATATTATGACGTTCCCCAAGTTTTGGGCTCGATCCGAAATCAATTGGTGTTCCAAATTGGACAATTCAAGTTCAACGGCAGTTCGTTCCTATTTGGTGTGGTTGGTGTATTACATACTTCTAGCGATTGGATTTCACTCAAAACTCATCAAATGACTCCTCCCACCATATTATGTTGTTTCCCAAGTTTTGGGCTCGATCCGAAATCAATAGGTGTTCCAAATTGGACAATTCAAGTTCAACGGCAGTTCGTTCCTAATTGGTGTGGTTGGTGTATTACATACTTCTAGCGATTGGATTTCACTCAAAACTCATCAAATGACTCCTCCCACCATATTATGATGTTGCCCAAGTTTTGGGCTCGATCCGAAATCAATAGTTGTGAGAAATTGGACAATTCAAGTTCAACGGCAGTTCGTTCCTAATTGGAGTGGTTGGTGTATTCCATACTTCTAGCGATTGGATTTCACTCAAAACTCACTAAATGACATCTCCCACCATATCATGATGTCGCCCAAGTTTTGGGCTCGATCCGAAATCAATAGGTGTGAGAAATTGTACAATTCAAGTTCAACGGCAGTTCGTTCCTAATTGGAGTGGTTCGTGTATTCCCTACTTCTAGCGATTGGATTTCACTCAAAACTCACCAAACGACTCCTCCCACCATATTATGTTGTTGCCCAAGTTTTGGGCTCGATCCAAAATCAATAGGTGAAAGAAATTGGACAATTCAAGTTCAACGGCAGTTCGTTCCTAAGTGGAGTCGTTGGTGTATTCCATACTTCTAGCGATTGGATTTCAGTCAAAAATCACCAAATGACTCCTCCAACCATATTATGATGTTGCCCAGGTTTTGGGCTCAATCCGAAATCAATAGGTGTTCCAAATTGGACAATTCAAGTTCAACGGCAGTTATTTCCTAACTGGAGTGGTTGGTGTATTCCATACTTCTAGCGATTGGATTTCACTCAAAACTCACTAAATGACTTCTCCCACCATATTATGATGTTGCCCAAGTTTTGGGCTTGATCCGAAATCAATAGGTGTGAGAAATTGGACAATTCAAGTTCAACGGCAGTTCGTTCCTAATTGGAGTGGTTGGTGTATTCCATACTTCTAGCGATTGGATTTCACTCAAAACTCACTAAATGACTTCTCCCACCATATTATGATGTCGCCCAGGTTTTGGGCTCGATCCGAAATCAATAGGTGTTCCAAATTGGACAATTCAAGTTCAACGGCAGTTCGTTCCAAACTGGAGTGGTTGGTGTATTGCATACTTCTAGCGATTGGATTTCACTCAAAACTCACCAAATGACTCCTCCAACCATATTATGATGTTGCCCAAGTTTTGGGCTCGATCCGAAATCAATAGGTGTTCCAAATTGGACAATTCAAGTTCTACGGCAGTTATTTCCTCACTGGAGTGGTTGGTGTATTCCATACTTCTAGCGATTGGATTTCACTCAAAACTCACTAAATGACTTCTCCCACCATATTATGATGTTGCCCAAGTTTTGGGCGCAATCCGAAATCAATAGGTGTTCCAAATTGGACAATTCAAGTTCAACGACAGTTATTTCCTAACTGGAGTGGTTGGTGTATTCCATACTTCTAGCGATTGGATTTCACTCAAAATTCACTAAATGACTTCTCCCACCATATTATGATGTTGCCCAAGTTTTGGGCGCAATCCGAAATCAATAGGTGTTCCAAATTGGACAATTCAAGCTCAACGTCTGTTCGTTACTAATTGGAGTGGTTGGTGTATTCCATACTTCTAGCGATTGGATTTCACTCAAAACTCACCAAATGACTCCTCCAACCATATTATGATGTTGCCCAAGTTTTGGGCTCGATCCGAAATCAATAGGTGTTCCAAATTGGACAATTCAAGTTCAACGGCAGTTCGTTCCAAACTGGAGTGGTTGGTGTATTGCATACTTCTAGCGATTGGATTTCACTCAATACTCACCAAATGACTCTTCCCACCATATTATGATGTTGCCCAAGTTTGGGGCTCGATCAGAAATCAATAGGTGCGAGAAATTGGACAATTCAAGTTCAACGGCAGTTCGTTCCTAATTGGAGTGGTTGGTGTATTCGATACTTCTAGCGATTGGATTTCACTCAAAAATCACCAAATGACTCCTCCAACCATATTATGATGTTGCCCAAGTTTTGGGCTCGATCCGAAATCAATAGGTGTTCCAAATTGGACAATTCAAGTTCAACGGCAGTTATTTCCTAACTGGAGTGGTTGGTGTATTCCATACTTCTAGCGATTGGATTTCACTCAAAACTCACTAAATGACTTCTCCCACCATATTATGATGTTGCCCAAGTTTTGGGCGCAATCCGAAATCAATAGGTGTTCCAAATTGGACAATTCAAGTTCAACGTCTGTTCGTTCCTAATTGGAGTGGTTGGTGTATTCCATACTTCTAGCGATTGGATTTCACTCAAAACTCACCAAATAACACCTCCCACCATATTATGATGTTGCCCAAGTTTTGGGCTCGATCCGAAATCAATAGGTGTTCCAAATTGGACAATTCAAGTTCAACGGCAGTTCGTTCCAAACTGGAGTGGTTGGTGTATTGCATACTTCTAGCGATTGGATTTCACTCAAAACTCACCAAATGACTCTCTCTTCCCACCATATTATGATGTTGCCCAAGTTTGGGGCTCGATCAGAAATCAATAGGTGTGAGAAATTGGACAATTCAAGTTCAACTGCAGTTCGTTCCTAATTGGAGTGGTTGGTGTATTCGATACTTCTAGCGATTGGATTTCACTCAAAACTAACCAAATGACTCCTCCCACCATATTATGATGTTGCCCAAGTTTTGGGCTCGATCCGAAATCAATAGGTGTTCGAAATTGGACAATTCAAGTTCAACGGCAGTTCGTTCCTAATTGGAGTGGTTAGTGTATTCCATACTTCTAGCGATTGGATTTCAGTCAAAAATCACCAAATGACTCCTCCAACCATATTATGATGTTGCCCAAGTTTTGGGCTCGATCCGAAATCAATAGGTGTTCCAAATTGGACAATTCAAGTTCAACGGCAGTTATTTCCTCACTGGAGTGGTTGGTGTATTCCATACTTCTAGCGATTGGATTTTACTCAAAACTCACCAAATGACTCCTCCCACCATATTATCAGGTTGCCCAAGTTTGGTGCTCGATCCGAAATCAATAGGTGTGAGAAATTGGACAATTCATTTTCAACGGCAGTTCGTTCCAAATTGGAGTGGTTGGTGTATTCCACACTTCTAGCGCTTGAATTTCACTCAAAACTAACGAAATGACTCCTCACACCATATTATGATATTGCCCAAGTTTTGGGCTCGATCCGAAATCAATAGGTGTTCCAAATTGGACAATTCAAGTTCAACGGCAGTTATTTCCTAACTGGAGTGGTTGGTGTATTCCATACTTCTAGCGTTTGGATTTCACTCAAAACTCACCAAATGACTTCTCCCACCATATTATGATGTTGCCCAAGTTTTGGGCTCAATCCGAAATCAATAGGTGTTCGAAATTGGACAATTCAAGTTCAACGGCAGTTCGTTCCTAATTGGAGTGGTTGGTGTATTCCATACTTCTAGCGATTGGATTTCAGTCAAAACTAACCAAATGACTCCTCCAACCATAATATGATGTTGCCTAAGTTTTGGGCTCGATCCGAAATCAATAGGTGTTCCAAATTGGACAATTCAAGTTCAACGGCAGATCGTTCCTAATTGGAGTGCTTGGTGTATTCCATAGTTCTAGCGATTGGATTTCACAAAAAACTCACCACATGACTCCTCCCACCATATTATGATGTTGCCCAAGTTTTGGGCTCGATACGAAATCAATAGGTGTTCGAAATTGGACAATTCAAGTTCAACGGCAGTTCGTTCCTAATTGGAGTGGTTGGTGTATTCCGTACTTCTAGCGATTGGATTTCAATCGAAACTATCCAAATGACTCCTCCCACCATATTATGATGTTGCCCAAGTTTTGGGCTCGATCCGAAATCAATAGGTGTTCTAAATTGGACAATTCAAGTTCAACGACAGTTCGTTCCTAATTGAAGTGGTTGGTGTATTCCATACTTCTAGCGATTGGATTTCTGATCGGTTCATAATTGTATATCATTTTGTACCCTTCTAGCTTATGATTTGGTTATGTTTTTTTAGTTAAACTTGTGCTTTTAATCCTTTTTGTGTTTATCTTTCAGTTAATTGACATTTAGGTAACAATGATGACTTTGGATAGGAAATGATGCAATCCATGCATGTTAAGGGCTGATTGGCATATGAGGAATATGAGCTTAAAGACAAACACATTTTGGCTACAACCCCTTTCCAGCCCAATTTCGTAGGTCAACTTCTTGGCCTTGGATCAGCATGCTATGGGGCTCGAATGAGGTGAAGATCTTCATGAAACTTGTTCCAATGGGTGTCTAATACAACATATCCAAATTTCAGCCCAATTGGACATTTGTGGAGTGCTCAGCCCGTCCAACACCCAACCTTGCTCAGCAGGATTTGCAGCTGCCAGCTTTGAGCCTTATCTCCTCCTTTAAGCCATGTGCCTCACCCATGCTGCAACTGACTTTGGATCCAACATAATGAGTGAAGTGGGGAGGCATTCCAGCTATGAAATTCTAAAGGAGCAAGTTGGTACATGCTGGAGTTATTATAGAGAAAGCATGTGCATGCATGTAAAGCAAAGAAATAAAATGAAGTCAATTCCAGTCTCTGTTCGGCTGCCAACTTGCAAGGCCCAAAACGCACACTTCTACTGCTCCGATGGGAATACTTTCTTCATAGAAGTTGTTCCAATGGGTGTCTAGTATAACATATCCAAATTTGAGCACCATTGGATACGTTTTGAAACCTCTGGCCTTCCTACACCAAGACTGGTTCAGAAAACTCGTTTTTCAGCAACCAAAAGGCAACCACATGGGTTGGCAGCAAAGGCAGCCACAACTGATCACCTTTGAACCCATGTGAAGATGCTTGAGGTGCAGCAAAAGAAGTATGGGATGAGATTGATTCCAACCACATTAACATAGACAAGATGAAGTGTGAGTTATGGGTTGTATTAAAAGAGGAATGGTGGTGTTGGATTTCATCATGTTGTTCCTCCCTCTTAGCCCTATAAATAGAGAAGCCTTCAAGCTTCAAAACACACCCCAAGGGGGGGAGCTCTCAAACACTTCTCTAGAGCTCCCTTCCCTTCTCTCCCTCAAATTCTCTTAGTTTCTCTTTCTAAGTTTTCAATTGTTGTAATGAAATTCTGAAATTCTGATTAAGTTTTTCTTAGTTTCACTTTACTTTTCATTGTAATGTACATTCTTTCTTAAGTTTCAAGTTTAATTAGTTTCCAAGTTTCAATTATGGTTTTTGTTCTTATTCATTATGCTTATAAGTTAATAGGCTAGTTTGAATGATTGATCACCATTTAGGCTTGCATGTTAGCTATCTTGGTTTGAATTAAGAGTAGACACCATGCTTTAATTCGAATTGAACTATGAATAAGAAGAGTATGTATGGACATTCGACAACAGGGATTAGATACATGCTTGGTTGTTTAAATTGTTCTTCTATGCTTAATGGGTTCCTAATGCTTAGTTTTAGGTTAGACAACAAATGATCAAATTAGGGAATTAGGAACACAAGGTTATGACCAAACACCATGGCTTAATCATACTTTAGCTAGAATCAATCCGTTAATCTAATTGAACTTGGGAACTTATTTGCTTGAGTTATTTCCTTTTTTTTGTTTTATTTATTTTCTTTTTCATTTCTATTTTGTATAGGGGAAACAAATTGGATCATTCAATCACCAATCCTCGTGGGATCGACCTCGCACTTACATATGCTATACTACCAAACGGCTCGTGCACTTGCGAGTATCACAAGTTGAGGATGCAGCTGAATCCATTTTGATGCAGCTGAATCGAAGCAACAAGTTTTTGGCGCCGTTGCCGGGGATCGGTAACATTGTTTGATTCTATTTGCCTTTCCTACTTTATTTTATTTTTTTTCTTAACTGCACAATTTCTTGTTTTGAAGTTAATGACGTTAATGGACAAGTTGTGTTTGTAGTCCAACAGAAAAGGACAATTGCCCAACAAGCAAGAGAACTGGGTTTAAGTCCCAGCTTACACAACCCATTGGTGCTTGTTGCTTTGAAGCATGAAATTGGATGGTGTTGATTTTCCTTTTTATTTTAGTTTTTATTTCCTAATCCTTTTAATTCCATTTCAAGTTTGTGTGTTTGTTTTAGCAATTTATGATAGCTTAATAAAAATGGAGAGAGATGGCAACCTCAATCATAAGAATGGGAAGTGTGGAGCAGTGGGAGAAGTCGACCTCCAAGTGCATCCATGCTCGACCTAATCGCTTCAAGGGGAAGCATTTCAATCCTTTCTCTTCTTTGAATTCTGTTTATTTCTGTTATTGTTTTTGCCTTTTGGTCCGCGCTGGGTTCTTTGTTTTTCTGTGCTGAATCCAACCATATAAAGAACGTAAAATTTGGACTTATGGTTGGAAAGTTATAGCCTAAAAACTGAACAGAGGTCGAAGCTGAAAAACATAGAAACGAATCTGTCCAAAGGGTGATAAATAGGTGATAGAAAGTGCTGTTTGTGTTTTTCTTTGGTTTCTTGGTTTGTTTCTTTTAGTACAACAATTTATTTCGTTTGTTTGAGTTTGTTTAGAGTACTTAGTTCATTTTCATTTATGGTTTGTTGTTTCATTTTATCTTAATTTGTTTTTGTTTTTTTTTATCTTAAAAATTTTAAAAAGATTTTTCATATGAGCTGACTTATGGTAACCCCAGTGAGCACTTCCGTCAATACAGTGTCTAGGAGTTCTTTAGGCGACACCTTCGGTGTCTAAGAAGTTTGGGTTTTAAGCGGGACCATTGTGACCCCTCCAACCTTCCCGGATCCCCTGGCTGTGTTTTCTGAGGCCCTTAACTGGTCATCCGTGAGTTGCTTGTATATTCGTGTGTTTTTAAATTAAGTTTTTTTTACTTTTTTATTTTCTTTGTTTTCTTTTCTGTTGAGTCTTTGTTTTTGTTTTTGTTTTGTTAAGTTAGTTTATGTATTTATTTACGTGGTATGGTTAGTTAGTTTATTTCTGAGTGTTAAAACACATTTTTATTTTATTTCAAAGGCTGCATTAAAAACAAAAACAAACAAAAAAAAAAACAAAAAAAAAAGAACTTCTTCATCATCTTCTTCTTCATCTTCATCTTCATCATCATCATGGCTTGCCTCTATTTTCTCGCACTTGTAGAATCTGTAGCAGCTCTACATGGTCCTCATTCTTTCTCTGCAGTGCTTCCACATGCTGATTGGCACAGTAGAGCCGCTTCTGCAAGTCCGCCACCATAGCCTTCAAGGAAGCCACTTCCTCGTTCAGCGCTGTGCACTCCCGCATCCTCGCCAGTAAACGCATGCCCAAATTGGTAGCCGAGACCGCATGGAGCACAGATAAAGAGTGGGACTCATCCACTGCCATCTTATCAGACCTACGTGCCACATGCAGATGATCTGCCGGTGTGAGTATACTGCCAATCATGCCACCCAGCAGCACTGCTCTGTTCGGCATTGCCTCAGCAAAGTTCGGTATTGCCTCAGCAAAGTTTGAGGCCGTGCCGTGATGATATGTGGAGTTTGGGAAGACAGGAGTTGGAGGAGCCCTTATTTGGGCATTCGGTGGTGCAAGTGAGAGCTCAAGGTTTAGATCATCAAGGTGAGTACATGAGGATGCCATTTGTTTTGCTTCTGAATTTTTTGATGTTTTTCCTTGAGTTTGCAGGAAGAAATGCTGGGTATCATCCGCTTGCAGAGGTGTGGTTTAAATAGACATATGCTGATGAGAGAGAGCCAACACCATTTCGGATTTCCCGGGCATGCTCGACCTAATCGCTTCAAGGGGGAGCACATTAACTTTCACTTTACTTTTCTTTTTTCCGTGTTTTCTGGTGTTTTATGTTTTTGCTCGTTACTTTCATTTTCTAGAGCTTTGTGTTTTTGCTTTTCCCTTTCGGCTATCATCTTTATTTTATTTTAGTTAGGGAACTGTGCTTTCTTTTCCGTTTTCTTTTTCCTTCTGCAACTTTACTATTTTATTTCCGACACAAAATAACCAAAAATAAAAACAACCAAAATAAAATAAAAACAACAATTAGCAGTAGAAATCATTTCTTCACAGTGCTCGGTGTCTCGACCATTGGAGCTTTGAGTTTGGCCCTCTGGCTATCCTCTTCCGGGGCTTCACGCACAGCCTCTTGGGGCTCACCACTTGAGCTCCCAAAGATCGCACTCTTAGCTTGAGCGTAACTTCTCTCGCGATCTGCTTGCTTGCGTTTACCCGGTCGGTCTAGGTCCTCCAGCTGCTTTCGCATGTCGCGAGAATACAACTCTACCATCTTTGATAGGTTTTTATTCTCGTCCCGTAATACTTCTAGCTGGTGTCGATTCACCTCCACTATCCTTGCCCTCTCCCTTTTCAAGCTTTTTATAGCACTCTGACACTCTTCAACCATACTTCGCTCCGCCGCCAACTGACCCTTTAGCACCTCTACCTCATGGGACTTCGCAAGTAGGCGATGACCCAAACTTGCGACTGTTGCCGTACTCTGCACGCTCAGTGCCAGGGCATCGCTCACGACCCGGTTGTCATCCCTTGTCCCCAGGACACGTATATCTTTAGGAGTCACTAAATTTCTAGCCACTCCAATGGCAACATTGTTGTCCAGGAGTATTGAGTCAGTTACTGTCACAGGCCCCCGTGCGGAAGCAAAGTAGGGCATCCATACTGGTGCCGCTGCTTGGCCTCGTGTCTGAGTCGGTGGAGCTAGGTTGAGATCCAACGAAAATGGGTAGTTAGAGGCCATTTGATTTCTCACTCTTTGTTCTTCTTTCTTTTCTGTTTTGTGTGTTTCTGAGTTTGTGTTTTTCACCCGTTCTTTTTACCTTTTTATAGACTTAGTCTGCTAAACCCTAGCCGCTGCGGTTCTGGGTTATGCGCAGCCCTTACGGCTTATCTCTATTTGTCGCCGCACCCGTTTCCCAACCCCCCTTAATTGCATTTTCACCTTTCACCACCTTCAAAGTGAAAAAGTCATCCCGCTTCACCCAAGAGGCCAATAATTCTAGCTTGGGGGATGTGAAAGCGGCCTCTGCGCGCCGACACGTCCCTCACCTCTTTTGCCCGTGACTTCACAGGAGCCGAGACATCAGGGACCACATTCTCTCTTTTCAAAAATCCCGTCTTTGCACTCCCAATTCACGTGTCATCTTAAAAATTAAAAAATAAAATAATAATAATTATAAAAAAAAACGTGTGGGCTTCGGATTTCATTGTGGGTCAGGTTTTCACCGTTGTTTAGGTTTCAAAGTGGGCTAACTTTCTTTTGGGTTGAGCTTTGAATCGTTTGGGTTTTGGTTTGCGTAAGACTGTTTGTTTAGGGCTTTCTGTTTCGAGTGTTTTACTGTTTCGTTTCTTTTGTTTGTTTGTTTTGTAATTTTTATTTTGTAATTATTTTGTTTTTTTTATTTTAACTCTTGTGTGTTTTGTGATTTTTTATTGCTTTAATACCTTCATTTGTTATTTTTGACATTGCTTGTGCCTAAATTTTAAACATTGAGGACAATGTTCATTTCTAGGTTTGGGGGTATTGGAGTTTAACATGTAAATTTGGTTTTTCCTTAATTTAATTTTTTTTTATTTGCTTGTTTTTATTTTTATTTTATTTTGTTTAAGTCTTGCTTTTATTTTATTTTTTTATTTTGAGTCTTGTTTTATTTTGATTTTATTTCACTTTCCGAACACATTTGATGAGATTGTGATAAATGTTTGCATGACTTAAATGAAAATTGAATTTTATTTATTTATTATTATTATTTTTTTATTGTAAAAAAAAAATTTAATTAATTTGGCATCGTTCTAGCATGATATGTTCAAAACCTTCTTTGCACTTGCCATTTGTTTCATAATTTTCCAATTAAAGGATTTGCATGACCCAAAGAATTGTATCAAGCATAAATTAGACTTATATAACCATATAATGTGAGCTTTTGAGCCGTGTGCTTCATTTCATGAGTGTTATACACATACTCTTATTTTCTTGTCATCAAAGTTGTTGTTTGATCTCATTATTCATTGATTTGGTTGAACACTTAAAAGTCATTCATTCTTTTGCAATTTGATTTCATGACATTTAAGAAATGATATTAAGGCCCTCTTTGGATCGTTTGTGCCTTTCAAGCTAACCTTATGCATGCTTAAGCATGATTTTCCATTGTTAACCATTTTGAGCCTACATGTAAACCTTTTCTTTCATTTTACCAATTATATTTCCTCACCTTAGCCCGAAAAACAAATATTTACCTTTCTAAGGAACTCATGAGCTCTAATTCGGATGTGTTTTTCATGCTAAGTTTGGGAAGGGATATTACATAAAGAAAAAAAAAAAAAAAAAAAAAAAAGAGAAATTCACACAATTGGTGAAAGAAAAGAAGAAAAAAAAAAAGTTGTGATTAAGTGGTGGTTGATTAAAAATTCATTTTTGGGCCTTCAAAATAAATTGGCATTTGGAAAGGAGTATGAATCATTGTAAATGAAGGTATAAGGAGTTTTGATCATATAAAAGAAAAAAAATCTAATCGTGATGATTCGAAGTCTTGTAAACAATTTTATTTTATGCTCTTACATTGTGAGTTCCTTGGACTTTGTATTATCCATACCTATCATTTTTCACTCACCTTACACCCTTGGCCCCATTACAACCTATAATAAAGACCTAAATTGATCTTAAATGTCATATGGTTGAATTGCATGCATTTTCTTACTTTTAAGTGTTTGGCATCCTTCTTGAGATCATATTAATGCAAGTTCTTCATCTTCCTATTTTGAGTTAACTCCTTTATGGTTTAACTCTAATCTCATGTTTATAAACTGAGTGATGCATTGTAGCCCTCTTATGAGTGATTCATTTGTGAGAGGACAACTTTGGTCAGATTTGAAGTTGCATTTGTGTTTGGTATGATTTTTGAAATTGTGTGAAAACTAAGATTGGGGAATTTGTTGCATTTGGCTATCACACTACTACACTTTGAGCATGTTGTGTTTTGAACTTTGCCACCCTGTAAATATTGAAAAAAAAAAAAAAACTGAGCTTTTATTGTTAAAACTTTTGAGTCATGTGCATAAGTCATTTCTCTTCAGAAAATGTTCGGAAAGATTGTTTTGAGTTTTATTTTTATTTCTTTTATTTTTGTTTTTGTTTTTTTGTTTTTCTTTTATTTTGCTTAAGGACTAACAAATTTAGTAAAGTTTTCTAACCACTTTGTTTTGTAGAGTTAGTAAAACGTTTGTGGGTATCGTTTCTGTTAAACCCTCAGGAGACACAACTCCTCCTACTAGGGATGCCTAGAGGTTTAAAGGCTTGTTGCATATGCTCAATGCAATCGAGTTACCTGCGGAAGTGGTTTAGTTAACTTCTTGTTTTGTTTTTATCTTTGTTTTCCTTTTGTTTTGCTCGAGGACTAGCAAAATCTAGGTTTGGGGGTATTTGATCGGTTCATAATTGTATATCATTTTGTACCCTTCTAGCTTATGATTTGGTTATGTTTTTTTAGTTAAACTTGTGCTTTTAATCCTTTTTGTGTTTATCTTTCAGTTAATTGACATTTAGGTAACAATGATGACTTTGGATAGGAAATGATGCAATCCATGCATGTTAAGGGCTGATTGGCATATGAGGAATATGAGCTTAAAGACAAACACATTTTGGCTACAACCCCTTTCCAGCCCAATTTCGTAGGTCAACTTCTTGGCCTTGGATCAGCATGCTATGGGGCTCGAATGAGGTGAAGATCTTCATGAAACTTGTTCCAATGGGTGTCTAATACAACATATCCAAATTTCAGCCCAATTGGACATTTGTGGAGTGCTCAGCCCGTCCAACACCCAACCTTGCTCAGCAGGATTTGCAGCTGCCAGCTTTGAGCCTTATCTCCTCCTTTAAGCCATGTGCCTCACCCATGCTGCAACTGACTTTGGATCCAACATAATGAGTGAAGTGGGGAGGCATTCCAGCTATGAAATTCTAAAGGAGCAAGTTGGTACATGCTGGAGTTATTATAGAGAAAGCATGTGCATGCATGTAAAGCAAAGAAATAAAATGAAGTCAATTCCAGTCTCTGTTCGGCTGCCAACTTGCAAGGCCCAAAACGCACACTTCTACTGCTCCGATGGGAATACTTTCTTCATAGAAGTTGTTCCAATGGGTGTCTAGTATAACATATCCAAATTTGAGCACCATTGGATACGTTTTGAAACCTCTGGCCTTCCTACACCAAGACTGGTTCAGAAAACTCGTTTTTCAGCAACCAAAAGGCAACCACATGGGTTGGCAGCAAAGGCAGCCACAACTGATCACCTTTGAACCCATGTGAAGATGCTTGAGGTGCAGCAAAAGAAGTATGGGATGAGATTGATTCCAACCACATTAACATAGACAAGATGAAGTGTGAGTTATGGGTTGTATTAAAAGAGGAATGGTGGTGTTGGATTTCATCATGTTGTTCCTCCCTCTTAGCCCTATAAATAGAGAAGCCTTCAAGCTTCAAAACACACCCCAAGGGGGGGAGCTCTCAAACACTTCTCTAGAGCTCCCTTCCCTTCTCTCCCTCAAATTCTCTTAGTTTCTCTTTCTAAGTTTTCAATTGTTGTAATGAAATTCTGAAATTCTGATTAAGTTTTTCTTAGTTTCACTTTACTTTTCATTGTAATGTACATTCTTTCTTAAGTTTCAAGTTTAATTAGTTTCCAAGTTTCAATTATGGTTTTTGTTCTTATTCATTATGCTTATAAGTTAATAGGCTAGTTTGAATGATTGATCACCATTTAGGCTTGCATGTTAGCTATCTTGGTTTGAATTAAGAGTAGACACCATGCTTTAATTCGAATTGAACTATGAATAAGAAGAGTATGTATGGACATTCGACAACAGGGATTAGATACATGCTTGGTTGTTTAAATTGTTCTTCTATGCTTAATGGGTTCCTAATGCTTAGTTTTAGGTTAGACAACAAATGATCAAATTAGGGAATTAGGAACACAAGGTTATGACCAAACACCATGGCTTAATCATACTTTAGCTAGAATCAATCCGTTAATCTAATTGAACTTGGGAACTTATTTGCTTGAGTTATTTCCTTTTTTTTGTTTTATTTATTTTCTTTTTCATTTCTATTTTGTATAGGGGAAACAAATTGGATCATTCAATCACCAATCCTCGTGGGATCGACCTCGCACTTACATATGCTATACTACCAAACGGCTCGTGCACTTGCGAGTATCACAAGTTGAGGATGCAGCTGAATCCATTTTGATGCAGCTGAATCGAAGCAACAATTTCACTCAAAACTCACCAAATGACTCCTCCCACCATATGATGATGTTGCCCAAGTTTGGGGCTCAATCCGAAATCAATAGGTGTTCCAAATTGGACAATTCAAGTTCAACGGCAGTTCGTTCCTAATTGGAGTGGTTGGTGTATTCCATACTTCTAGCGACTGGATTTCACTCAAAACTCACCAAATGAATCCTCCCACCATATTATCGTGTTGCCCAAGTTTTGGGCTCGATCCGAAATCAATAGGTGTTAGAAATTGGACAATTCAAGTTCAACAGCAGTTCGTTCCTAATTGGAGTGGTTGGTGTATTCCATACTTCTAGCGATTGGATTTCACTCAAAACTCACCAAATGACTCCTAACACCAGATTATCATGTTGCCCTAGTTTTGGGGCTCGATCCGAAATCAATAGGTGTGAGAAATTGGAGAGTTCAAGTTCAACGGCAGTTCATTCCTAATTGGAGTGGTTGGTGTATTCCACATATCTAGCGATTGGATTTCCCCCAAAACTCACCACATGAGTCCTCCCACAATATTATCTTGTTGCCCAAGTTTTGGGCTCGATCCGAAATCAATAGGTGTGAGAAATTGGACAATTCAAGTTCAACGGCAGTTCGTTTCTAATTGGAGTGGTTTGTGTATTCCATACATCCAGCGATTGGATTTCACTCAAAACTCACCAACTGACTCCTAACACCAGATTATCATGTTGCCCAAGTTTTGGGCTCGATCCGAAATCAATAGGTGTGAGAAATTGGACAATTCAAGTTCAACGGCAGTTCGTTCCTAATTGGAGTGGTTGGTGTATTCCATACTTCTAGTGATTGGATTTCACTCAAAGCTCACCAAATTACTCCCCCCACCATATTACCATGTTGCCCAAGTTTTGGGATCGATCCGAAATCAATTGGTGTGAGAAATTGGACAATTCAAGTTCAACCGCGTTTCGTTCCAAATTGGAGGGGTTGGTGTATTCCATACATCTAGCGATTGGATTTCACTCAAAACTCTCCAAATGACTCCTCCCACCATATGATCATGTTGCCCAAGTTTTGGGCTCGATCCGAAATCAATAGGTGTTCGAAATTGGACAATTCAAGTTCAACGGCAGTTCGTTCCTAATTGGAGTGGTTGGTGTATTCCATACATCTAGCGATTGGATTTCACTGAAAACTCACCAAATGACTCCTCCCACCATATTATGATGTTGCCCAAGTTTGGGGCTCGATCCGAAATCAATAGGTGTGAGAAATTGGACAATTCAACTTCAACGGCAGTTCGTTCCTAATTGGAGTGGTTGGTGTATTCCATACTTCTAGCGATTGGATTTCACTCAAAACTCACCAAATGAGTCCTCCCACCATACTTTGACGTTGCCCAAGTTTTGGGCTCGATCCGAAATCAATCGGTGTTCCAAATTGGACAATTCAAGTTCAACGGCAATTCGTTCCTAGTTGGAGTGGTTGGTGTATTCCACACTTCTAGCGATTGGATTTCACTCAAAACTAACGAAATGACTCCTCCCACCATATTATGATGTTGCCCAAGTTTTGGGATCGATCCGAAATCAATAGGTGTTCCAAATTGGCCAATTCAAGTTCAACGGCAGTTCGTTCCTAACTGGAGTGGTTGGTGTATTCCATACTTCTAGCGATTGGATTTCACTGAAAACTCACCAAATGACTCCTCCCACCATATTATGACGTTGCCCAAGTTTGGGGCTCGATCCGAAATCAATAGGTGTAAGAAATTGGACAATTCAAGTTCAACGGCAGTTCGTTCCTAATTGGAGTGGTTGGTGTATTCGATACTTCTAGCGATTGGATTTCACTCAAAACTAATCAAATGACTCCTCCCACCATATTATGATGTTGCCCAAGTTTTGGGCTCGATCCGATATCAATAGGTGTTCCAAATTGGACAATTCAACTTCAACGGCAGTTCGTTCCTAATTGGAGTGGTTGGTGTATTCCATACTTCTAGCGATTGGATTTCACTCAAAACTCACCAAATGACTTCTCCAACCATATTATGATGTTGCCAAAGTTTTGGGCTCGATCCGAAATCAATAGGTGTTCCAAATTGGACAATTCAAGTTCAACGGCAGTTCGTTCCTAATTGGAGTGCTTGGTGTATTCCATACTTCTAGCGATTGGATTTCACTAAAAACTCACCACATGACTCCTCCCACCATATTATGATGTTGCCCAAGTTTTGGGCTCGATACGAAATCAATAGGTGTTCGAAATAGGACAATTCAAGTTCAACGGCAGTTCGTTCCTAATTGGAGTGTTTGGTGTATTCCATACTTCTAGCGATTGGATTTCACTCAAAACTCACCAAATGACTCCTCCCACCATATTATGATGTTGCCCAAGCTTTTGGCTCAATCCGAAATCAATAGGTGTTCCAAATTGGACAATTCAAGTTCAACGGCAGTTCGTTCCTAATTGGAGAGGTTGGGGTATTCCATACTTCTAGCGATTGGATTTCACTCAAAACTCACCAAATGACTCCTCCCACCATATGGTGTTGCCCAAGTTTTGGGCTCAATCCGAAATCAATAGGTGTGAGAAATTGGACAATTCAAGTTCAACGGCAGTTCGTTCCTAATTGGGGTGGTTGGTGTATTCCATACTTCTAGCGATTGGATTTCACCCAAAACTCACCAACTGACTCCTCCCACCATATTATGATGTTGCCCAAGTTTGGGGCTCGATCCGAAATCAATAGGTGTTCGAAATTGGACAATTCAAGTTCAACGGCAGTTCATTCCTAATTGGAGTGGTTGGTGTATTCCATACTTCTAGCGATTGGATTTCACTCAAAACTCACCAAATGACTCCTCCCACCATATTATGATGTTGCCCAAGTTTGGGGCTCGATCCGAAATCAATAGGTGTTCCAAATTGGACAATTCAAGTTCAACGGCAGTTCGTTCCTAATGGAGTGGTTGGTGTATTCCATACTTCTAGCGATTGGATTTCACTCAAAACTCACCAAATGAGTCCTACCACCATATTATGATCTTGCCCATGTTTTGGGCTCGATCCGAAATCAATAGGTGTGAAAAATTGGACAATTCAAGTTCAACAGCAGTTCGTTCCTAATTGGAGTGGTTGGTGTCTTCCATACTTCTAGCGATTGGATTTCACTCAAAACTCAACAAATGACTCCTCCCATCATATTATGATGTTGCCCAAGTTTTGGGCTCGATCCGAAATCAATAGGTGTTCCAAATTGGACAATTCAAGTTCAACGGCATTTCGTTCCTAATTGGAGTGGTTGTTGTATTCCATACTTCTGGCGATTAGATTTCACTCAAAACTCACCAAATGACTCCTCCCACCATGTTATGATGTTGCCCAAGTTTTGGGCTCGATCCGAAATCAATAGGTGTTCCAAATTGGACAATTCAAGTTCAATGGCAGTTTGTTCCTAATTGGAGTGGTTGGTGTATTCCATACTTCTAGCGATTGGATTTCACTCAAAACTCACCAAAATGACTCCTCCCACCATGGTATGATGTTGCCCAAGCTTTTGGCTCGATCCGAAATCAATAGGTGTGAGAAATTGGACAATTCAAGTTCAACGGCAGTTCGTTCCTAATTGGAGTGGTTGGTGTATTCCATACTTCTAGCGATTGGATTTCACTCAAAACTCACCAAATGAGTCCTCCCACCATATTATGAGGTTGCCCAAGTTTTGGGCACGATCCGAAATCAATAGGTGTTCGAAATTGGACAATTCAATTTCAACGGCAGTTCGTTCCTAATTGGAGTGGTTGGTGTATTCCATACTTCTAGCGATTGGATTTCACTCAAAACTCACCAAAATGACTCCTCCCACCATATTATGATGTTGCCCAAGCTTTTGGCTCAATCCGAAACCAATAGGTGTTCCAAATTGGACAATTCAAGTTCAACGGCAGTTCGTTCCTAATTGGAGTGGTTGGTGTATTCCATACTTCTAGCGATTGGATTTCACTCAAAACTCACCAAAATGACTCCTCCCACCATATTATGATGTTGCCCAAGTTTTGGGCTCGATCCGAAATCAATAGGTGTTCGAAATTGGACAATTCAAGTTCAACGGCAGTTCGTTCCTAATTGGAGTGGTTGGTGTATTCCATGCTTCTAGCGATTGGATTTCACTCAAAACTCACCAAAATGACTCCTCCCACCATATTATTATGTTGTCCAAGCTTTTGGCTCAATCCGAAATCAGTAGGTGTTCCAAATTGGACAATTCAAGTTCAACGGCAGGTCGTTCCTTATTGGAGTGGTTGGTGTATTCCATACTTCTAGCGATTGGATTTCACTCAATACTCACCAAACGACTTCTCCCACCATATTATGGTGTTGCCCAAGTTTTGGGCTCGATCCGAAATCAATAGGTGTGAGAAATTGGACAATTCAAGTTCATCGGCAATTCGTTCCTAATTGGGGTGGTTGGTGTATTCCATACTTCTAGCGATTGGATTTTACTCAAAACTCACCAAATGAATCCTCCCACCATATTATGATGTTGCCCAAGTTTTGGGCTCGATTCGAAATCAATAGGTGTTCGAAATTGGACAATTCAAGTTCAACGACAGTTCATTCCTAATTGGAGTGGTTGGTGTATTCCATACTTCTAGCGATTGGATTTCACTCAAAACTCACCAAAATGACTCCTCCCACCATATTATGATGTTGCCCAAACTTTTGGCTCAATCCGAAATCTGTAGGTGTTCCAAATTGGACAATTCAAGTTCAACGGCAGTTCGTTCCTAATTGGAGTGGTTGGTGTATTCCTTACTTCTAGCGATTGGATTTCACTCAAAACTCACCAAATGACTCCTCCCACCATATTATGATGTTGCCCAAGTTTTGGGCTCGATCCGAAATCAATAGGTGTGAGAAATTGGACAATTCAAGTTCAACGGCAGTTCGTTCCTAATTGGAGTGGTTGGTGTATTCCATACTTCTAGCGAATGGATTTCACACAAAACTTACCAAATAACTCCTCCCACCATATTATGATGTTGCCCAAGTTTTGGGCTCGATCCGAAATCAATAGGTGTTCCAAATTGGACAATTCAAGTTCAACGGCAGTTCGTTCCTAATTGGAGTGGTTGGTGTATTCCATAGTTCTAGCGATTGGATTTCACTCAAAACTCACCAAATGACTCCTCCACATACTTCTAGCGATTGGATTTCACTCAAAACTCACCAAATGACTCCTCCCACCATATTATGATGTTGCCCAAGTTTTGGGCTCGATCCGAAATCAATAGGTGTGAGAAATTGGACAATTCAAGTTCAACGGCAGTTCGTTCCTAACTGGGGTGGTTGGTGTATTCCATACTTCTAGCGATTGGATTTCACTCAAAACTCACCAAATGACTCCTCCCACCATATTATGATGTTGCCCAAGTTTTGGGCTCGATCCGAAATCAATAGGTGTTCCAAATTGGACATTTCAAGTTCAACGGCAGTTCGTTCCTAATTGGAGTGGTTGGTGTATTCCATACTTCAAGCGATTGGATTTCACTCAAAACTCACCAAATGACTCCTCCCACTATATTATGATGTTGCCCAAGTTTTGGGCTCGATCGGAAATCAATAGGTGTGAGAAATTGGACAATTCAAGTTCAACGGCAGTTCGTTCCTAATTGGGGTGGTTGGTGTATTCCATACTTCTAGCGATTGGATTTCACTCAAAACTCACCAAATGAATCCTCCCACCGTATTACGATGTTGCACAAGTTTGGGGTTCGATCCGAAATCAATAGGTGTTCCAAATTGGTCAATTCAAGTTCAACGGCAGTTCGTTCCTAATTGGAGTGGTTGGTGTATTCCATAATTCTAGCGATTGGATTTCACTCAAAACTCACAAAAATGACTCCTCCCACCATATTATGATGTTGCCCAAGTTTTGGGCTCGATCCGAAATCAATAGGTGTTCTAAATTGGACAATTCAAGTTCAACGGCAGTTCGTTCCTAATTGGAGTGGTTAGTGTATTCCATACTTCTAGCGATTGGATTTCACTCAAAACTCACCAAACGACTCCTCCTACCATATTATGATGTTGCCCAAGTTTTGGGCTCGATCCGAAATCAATAGGTGTTCCAAATTGGACAATTCAAGTTCAGCGGCAGTTCGTTCCTAATTGGAGTGGTCGGTGTATTCCATACTTCTAGCGATTGGATTTCACCCAAAACTCTCCAAATGACTCCTCCCACCGTATTATGATATTGCACAAGTTTGGTGTTCGATCCGAAATCAATAGGTGTTCCAAATTGGACAATTCAAGTTCAACGGCAGTTCGTTCCTAATTTGAGTGGTTGGTGTATTCCATACTTCTAGCGATTGGATTTCACTCAAAACTCACCAAACGAGTCCTCCCACCATATTTTGAGGTTGCCCAAGTTTTGGGCTCGATCCGAAATCAATAGGTGTGAGAAATTGAACAATTCAAGTTCAACAGCAGTTCGTTCCTAATTGGAGTGGTTGGTGTATTCCATACTTCTAGCGATTGGATTTCACTCAAAACTCACCAAATGACTCCTCCTACCATATTATGACGTTGCCCAAGTTTTGGGCTCGATCCGAAATCAATAGGTGTTCCAAATTGGACAATTCAAGTTCAACGGCAGTTCGTTCCTAATTGGAGTGGTCAGTGTATTCCATACTTCTAGCGATTGGATTTCACCCAAAATTCTCCAAATGACTCCTCCCACCGTATTATGATATTGCACAAGTTTGGGGTTCGATCCGAAATCAATAGGTGTTCCAAATTGGACAATTCAAGTTCAACGGCAGTTCGTTCCTAATTGGAGTGGTTGGTGTATCCCATACTTCTAGCGATTGGATTTCACTCAAAACTCACCAAAATGACTCCTCCCACCATATTATGATGTTGCCCAAGTTTTTGGCTCGATCCGAAATCAATAGGTGTTCCAAATTGGACAATTCAAGTTCAAAGGTAGTTCGTTCCTAATTGGAGTGGTTGGTGTATTCCATACTTCTAGCGATTGGATTTCACTCAAAACTCACCAAATGACTCCTCCCACCGTATTATGATGTTGACGAAGTTGTGGTCTTGATCCGAAATCAATAGGTGTGAGAAATTGGACAATTCAAGTTCAACGGCAGTTCGTTCCTAATTGGAGTGGTTGGTGTATTCCATACTTCTAGCGATTGGATTTCACTGAAAACTCACCAAATGACTCCTCCTACCATATTATGATGTTGCCCAAGTTTTGGGCTCGATCCGAAATCAATAGGTGTTCCAAATTGGACAATTCAAGTTCAACGGCAGTTCGTTCCTAATTGGAGTGGTTGGTGTATTCCATACTTCTAGCGATTGGATTTCACCCAAAACTCACCAAATGACTCCTCCCACCGTATTATGATGTTGCACAAGTTTGGGGTTCGATCCGAAATCAATAGGTGTGAGAAATTGGACAATTCAAGTTCAACGGCAGTTCGTTCCTAATTGGAGTGGTTGGTGTATTCCATACTTCTAGCGATTGGATTTCACCCAAAACTCACCAAATGACTCCTCCCACCGTATTATGATGTTGCACAAGTTTGGGGTTCGATCCGAAATCAATAGGTGTGAGAAATTGGACAATTCAAGTTCAACGGCAGATCATTCCTAATTGGAGTGGTCGGTGTATTCCATACTTCTAGCGATTGGATTTCACCCAAAACTCACCAAATGACTCCTCCCACCGTATTATGATATTGCACAAGTTTGGGGTTCGATCCGAAATCAATAGGTGTTCCAAATTGGACAATTCAAGTTCAACGGCAGTTCGTTCCTAATTGGAGTGGTTGGCGTATTCCATACTTCTAGCGATTGGATTTCACTCAAAACTCACCAAAATGACTCCTCCCACCATATTATGATGTTGCCCAAGCTTTTGGCTTGATCCGAAATCAATAGGTGTTCCAAATTGAACAATTCAAGTTCAACGGCAGTTCATTCCAAATTGGAGTGGTTGGTGTATTCCATACTTCTAGCGATTGGATTTCACTTAAAACTCACCAAATGACTCCTCCCACCATATAATGATGTTGCCCATGTTTTGGGCTCGATCCGAAATCAATAGGCGTTCCAAATTGGACAATTCAAGTTCAAGGGCAGTTCGTTCCTAATTGGAGTGGTTGGTGTATTCCATACTTCTAGCGATTGGATTTCACTCAGAACTTACCAAATGACTCCTCCCACCATATTATGATGTTGCCCAAGTTTTGGGCTTGATCCGAAATCAATAGGTGTGAGAAATTGGACACTTCAAGTTCAACAGCAGTTCGTTCCTAATTGGAGTGGTTGGTGTATTCCATACTTCTAGCGATTGGATTTCACTCAAAACTCACCAAATGACTCCTCCTACCATATTATGATGTTGCCCAAGTTTTGGGCTCGATCCGAAATCAATAGGTGTTCCAAATTGGACAATTCAAGTTCAACGGCAGATCATTCCTAATTGGAGTGGTCGGTGTATTCCATACTTCTAGCGATTGGATTTCACCCAAAACTCACCAAATGACTCCTCCCACCGTATTAGGATATTGCACAAGTTTGGGGTTCGATCCGAAATCAATAGGTGTTCCAAATTGGACAATTCAAGTTCAACGGCAGTTCGTTCCTAATTGGAGTGGTTGGTGTATCCCACACTTCTAGCGATTGGATTTCACTCAAAACTCACCAAAATGACTCCTCCTACTATATTATGATGTTGCCCAATCTTTTGGCTCGATCCGAAATCAATAGGTGTGAGAACTTGGACACTTCAAGTTCAACAGCAGTTCGTTCCTAATTGGAGTGGTTGGTGTATTCCATACTTCTAGCGATTGGATTTCACTCAAAACTCACCAAATGACTCCACCTACCATATTATGATGTTGCCCAAGTTTTGGGCTCAATCCGAAATCAATAGGTGTTCCAAATTGGACAATTCAAGTTCAACGGCAGTTCGTTCCTAATTGGAGTGGTTGGTGTATTCCACACTTCTTGGGATTGGATTTCACTCAAAACTCACCGAATGGCTCCTCCCACCATATTATGATGTTGCCCAATTTTTTGGCTCGATCCGAAATCAATAGGTGTTCCAAATTGGACAATTCAAGTTCAACGGCAGTTCGTTCCTAATTGGAGTGGTTGGTGTATTCCATACTTCTAGCGATTGGATTTCCCTCAAAACTCACCAAAGGATTCCTCCCACCATATTATGATGTTGCCCAAGTTTTGGGCTCGATCCGAAATCAATAGGTGTGAGAAATTGGACAATTCAAGTTGAACGGCAGTTCGTTCCTAATGGGAGTGGTTGGTGTATTCCATACTTCTAGCGATTGGATTTCACTAAAAACTCACCAAATGACTCCTCCCACCATATTATGATGTTGCCCAAGTTTTGGGCTCGATCCGAAATCAATAGGTGTGAGAAATTGGACAATTCAAGTTCAGCGGCAGTTCGTTCCTAATGGGAGTGGTTGGTGTATTCCATACTTCTAGCGATTGGATTGCACTCAAAACTCCCAAAATGACTCCTCCCACCATATTATGATGTTGCACAAGTTTGGGGTTCGATCCGAAATCAATAGGTGTGAGAAATTGGACAATTCAAGTTCAACGGCAGTTCGTTCCTAAGTGGAGTGGTTGGTGTATTCCATACTTCTAGCGTTTGGATTTCACTCAAAACTCCCCAAATGACTCCTCCTACCATATTATGATGTTGCCCAAGTTTGGGCTCGATCCGAAATCAATAGGTGTGAGAAATTGGACAATTCAAGTTGAACGGCAGTTCGTTCCTAATGGGAGTGGTTGGTGTATTCCATACTTCTAGCGATTGGATTTCACTAAAAACTCACCAAATAACTCCTCCCACCATATTATGATGTTGCACAAGTTTGGGGTTCGATCCGAAATCAATAGGTGTGAGAAATTGGACAATTCAAGTTCAACGGCAGTTCGTTCCTAAGTGAAGTGGTTGGTGTATTCCATACTTCTAGCGATTGGATTTCACTCAAAACTCCCCAAATGACTCCTCCTACCATATTATGATGTTGCCCAAGTTTGGGCTCGATCCGAAATCAATAGGTGTGAGAAATTGGACAATTCAAGTTCAACGGCAGTTCATTCCTAATTGGAGTGGTTCATTTATTGCATACTTCTAGCGATTGGATTTCACTCAAAACTCACCAAATGACTCCTCCCACCATATTATGATGTTGCCCAAGTTTTGGGCTCGATCCGAAATCAATAGGTGTTCAAAATTGGACAATTCAAGTTCAATGGCAGTTCGTTCCTAATTGGACTGGTTGGTGTATTCCACACTTCTAGCGATTGGATTTCACTCAAAACTCACCAAATGACTCCTGCCACCATATTATGATGTTGCACAAGTTTGGGGTTCGATCCGAAATCAATAGGTGTGAGAAATTGGACAATTCAAGTTCAACGGCAGTTCGTTCCTAATGGGAGTGGTTGGTGTATTCCATACTTCTAGCGATTGGATTTCACTAAAAACCCACCAAATGACTCCTCCCACCATATTATGATGTTGCCCAAGTTTTGGGCTCGATCCAAAATCAATAGGTGTGAGAAATTGGACAATTCAAGTTCAGCGGCAGTTCGTTTCTAATGGGAGTGGTTGGTGTATTCCATACTTCTAGCGATTGGATTGCACTCAAAACTCCCAAAATGACTCCTCCTACCATATTATGATGTTGCCCAAGTTTTGGGCTCGATCCGAAATCAATAGGTGTGAGAAATTGGACAATTCAAGTTCAACGGCATTTCGTTCCTAATGGGAGTGGTTGGTGTATTCCATACTTCTAGCGATTAGATTTCACTAAAAACTCACCAAATGACTCCTCCCACCATATTATGATGTTGCCCAAGTTTGGGGCACGATCCGAAATCAATAGGTGTGAGAAATTGGACAATTCAAGTTCAGCGGCAGTTCGTTCCTAACTGGAGTGGTTGGTGTATTCCATACTTCTAGCGATTGGATGTCAGTCAAAACTCACCAAATGACTCCTCCCACCATATTATTATGTTGCCCAAGTTTTGGGCTCGATCCGAAATCAATAGGTGTTCAAAATTGGACAATTCAAGTTCAACGGCAGTTCCTTCCTAATTGGAGTGGTTGGTGTATTCCACACTTCTAGCGATTGGATTTCACTCAAAACTCACCAAATGACTACTCCCACCATATTATGATGTTGCACAAGTTTGGCGTTCGATCCGAAATCAATAGGTGTGAGAAATTGGACAATTCAAGTTCAACGGCAGTTCGTTCCTAAATGGAGTGGTTGGTGTATTCCATACTTCTAGCGATTGGATTTCACTCAAAACTCACCAAATGACTCCTCCTACCATATTATGATGTTGCCCAAGTTTGGGCTCGATCCGAAATCAATAGGTGTGAGAAACTGGACAATTCAAGTTCAACGGCAGTTCGTTCCTAATTGGAGTGGTTCATTTATTGCATACTTCTAGCGATTGGATTTCACTCGAAACTCACCAAATGACTCCTCCCACCGTATTATGATGTTGCCCAAGTTTTGGGCTCGATCCGAAATCAATAGGGGTTCAAAATTGGACAATTCAAGTTCAATGGCAGTTCGTTCCTAATTGGAGTGGTTGGTGTATTCCACACTTCTAGCGATTGGATTTCACTCAAAACTCACCAAATGACTCCTCCCACCATATTATGATGTTGCACAAGTTTGGGGTTCGATCCGAAATCAATAGGTGTGAGAAATTGGACAATTCAAGTTCAACGGCAGTTCGTTCCTAATGGGAGTGGTTGGTGTATTCCATACTTCTAGCGATTGGATTTCACTAAAAACCCACCAAATGACTCCTCCCACCATATTATGATGTTGCCCAACTTTTGGGCTCGATCCGAAATCAATAGGTGTGAGAAATTGGACAATTCAAGTTCAGCGGCAGTTCGTTCCTAATGGGAGTGGTTGGTGTATTCCATACTTCTAGCGATTGGATTTCACTCAAAACTCCTCCCACCATATTATGATGTTGCCCAGGTTTGGGCTCGATCCGAAATCAATAGGTGTGAGAAATTGGACAATTCAAGTTCAACGGCAGTTCGTTCCTAATTGGAGTGGTTCATTTATTGCATACTTCTAGCGATTGGATTTCACTCAAAACTCACCAAATGACTCCTCCCACCATATTATGATGTTGCACAAGTTTGGGGTTCGATCCGAAATCAATAGGTGTGAGAAATTGGACAATTCAAGTTCAACGGCAGTTCGTTCCTAAATGGAGTGGTTGGTGTATTCCATACTTCTAGCGATTGGATTTCACTCAAAACTCCTCCCACCATATTATGATGTTGCCCAGGTTTGGGCTCGATCCGAAATCAATAGGTGTGAGAAATTGGACAATTCAAGTTCAACGGCAGTTCGTTCCTAATTGGAGTGGTTCATTTATTGCATACTTCTAGCGATTGGATTTCACTCAAAACTCACCAAATGACTCCTCCCACCATATTATGATGTTGCCCAAGTTTGGGTCTCGATCCGAAATCAATAGGTGTGAGAAATTGGACAATTCAAGTTCAACGGCAGTTCGTACCAAATTGGAGTGGTTGGTGTATTCCATACTTCTAGCGATTGGAATTCACTCAAAACTCACCAAATTACTCCTCCCACCATATTATGATGTTGCCCAAGTTTTAGGCTCGATCCGAAATCAATAGGTGTTCCAAATTGGACAATTCAAGTTCAACGGCAGTTCGTTCCTAATTGGAGTGGTAGGTGTATTCCATACTTCTAGCAATTGGATTTCACTCAAAACTCACCAAATGACTCCTCCCACCATTTTATGACGTTGCCCAAGTTTTGGGCTTGCTCCGAAATCAATAGGTATTCCAAATTGGACAATTCAAGTTCAACGGCAGTTTGTTCCAAATTGTAGTGGTTGGTGTATTCCATACTTCTAGCGATTGGATTTCACTCAAAACTCACCAAATGACTCCTTCCGCCATATTATGATGTTGCCCCAGTTTTGGGCTCGATCCGAAATCAATAGGTCTTCCAAATTTGACAATCAGAGTTCAACGGCAGTTCGTTCCTAATTGGAGTGGTTGGTGTATTCCATACTTCTAGCGATTGGATTTCACTAAAAACTCACCAAATGACTCCTTCCACCATATTATGATGTTGCCCAAGTTTTGGGCTTGATCCGAAATCAATTGGTCTTCCAAATTTGACAATTAGAGTTCAACGGCAGTTCGTTCCTAATTGGAGTGGTTGGTGTATTCCATACTTCTGGCGATTGGATTTCACTCAAAACTAATCAAATGACTCCTCCGACCATATTATGATGTTGCCGAAGTTTGGGGCTCGATCCGAAATCAATAGGTGTGAGAAATTGGACAATTCAAGTTCAAAGGCAGTTCGTTCCTAATTGGAGTGGTTGGTGTATTCCATGCTTCTAGCGATTGGATTTCACTCAAAACTCACCAAACGATTTCTCCCACCATATTATGATGTTGCCCAAGTTTTGGGCTCAATCCGAAATCAATAGGTGTGAGAAATTGGACAATTCAAGTTCAACGGCAGTTCGTTCCTAATTGCAGTGGTTGGGGTATTCCATACTTCTAGCGATTGGATTTCACTCAAAACTCACCAAATGACTATTCCCACCATATTATGATGTTGCCCAAGTTTTGGGCTCGATCCGAAATCAATAGGTCTTCCAAATTTGACAATTAGAGTTCAACGACAGTTCGTTCCTAATTGGAGTGGTTGGTGTATTCCATACTTCCAGCGATTGGATTTCACTCAAAACTAATCAAATGACTCCTCCCACCATATTATGCTTTTGCCCAAGTTTTGGGCTCGATCCGAAATCAATTGGTGTTCCAAATTGGACAATTCAAGTTCAACGGAAGTTCGTTCCTAATTGGAGTGGTTGGTATATTCCATACTTCTAGCGATTGGATTTCACTCAAAACTCACCAAATGACTTCTCCCACCATATTATGGTGTTGCCCAAGTTTGGGTCTCGATCCGAAATCAATAGGTGTGAGAAATTGGACAATTCAAGTTCAACGGTAGTTCGTTCCTAATTGGAGTGGTTTGTGTATTCCATACTTCTAGCGATTGGATTTCACTCAAAACTCACCAAATGACACCTCCCACCATATTATGATATTGCCCAAGTTTTGGGCTCGATCCGAAATCAATAGGTGTTCCAAATTGGACAATTCAACTTCAACGGCAGTTCGTTCCTAACTGGAGTGGGTGGTGTATTCCATACTTCTAGCGATAGGATTTCACTCAAAACTCACCAAATGACTCCTCCCACCATATTATTATGTTGCACAAGTTTGGGGTTCGATCCGCTATCAATAGGTGTGAGAAATTGGACAATTCAAGTTCAACGGAAGTTCGTTCCTAATGGTAGTGGTTAGTGTGTTCCATACTTCTAGCGATTGGATTTCACTCAAAACTCACCAAATGACTCCTACCACCATATTATGATGTTGCCCAAGTTTTGGGTTCGATCCGAAATCAATTGGTGTGAGAAATTGGACAATTCAAGTTCAACGGAAGTTCGTTCCTCATTGGAGTGGTTGGTGTATTCCATACTTCTAGCGATTGGATTTCACTCAAAACTGACCAAATGACTACTCCCACCGTATTATGACGTCGCCCAAGTTTTGGGCTCGATCCGAAATCAATAGGTGTTCCAAATTGGACAATTCAAGTTCAACGGCAGTTCGTTCCTAATTGGAGTGGTTGGTGTATTCCATACTTCTAGCGATTGGATTTCACTCAAAACTCACCAAATGACTCCTCCCACCATATTATGATGTTGCCCAAGTTTTGCGCTCGATCCGAAATCAATAGGTGTCCCAAATTGGACAATTCGAGTTCAACTGCAGTTCGTTCCTAATTGGTGTGGTTGGTGTATTCCATACTTCTAGCGGTTGGATTTCACTCAAAACTCACCAAATTACTCCTCCCACCATGTTATGTTGTTGCACAAGTTTGGGGTACGATCCGAAATCAATAGGTGTGAGAAATTGGACAATTCAAGTTCGACGGCAGTTCGTTCCTAATGGGAGTGGTTGATGTATTACATACTTCTAGCGATTGGATTTCACTCAAAACTCTCCGAATGACTCCTCCCACCATATTATGATGTTGCCCAAGTTTTGGGCTCGATCCGAAATCAATAGGTGTGAGAAATTGGACTATTCAAGTTCAACGGCAGTTCGTTCCTAATTGGAGTGATTGGTGTATTCCATACTTCGAGCGATTGGATTTCACCCAAAACTCACCAAATGACTCCTCCCACCATATTATGATATTGCCCAAGTTTTGGGCTCGATCTGAAATCAATAGGTGTTCCAAATTGGACAATTCAAGTTCAACTGCAGTTCGTTCCTAATTGGAGTGGTTGGTGTATTCCATACTTCTAGCGATTGGATTTCCCTCAAAACTCACCAAATGACACCTCCCACCATATTATGATGTTGAACAAGTTTGGGGTTCGATTCGAAATCAATTGGTGCGGGAAATTGGACAATTCAAGTTCGACGGCAGTTCGTTCCTAATGGGAGTGGTTGATGTATTCCATACATCTAGCGGTTGGATTTCACTCAAAACCCACCAAATGACTTCTCCCACCATATTATGATGTTGCCCAAGTTTTGGGCTCGATCCGAAATCAATAGGTGTGAGAAATTGGACAATTCAAGTTCAACGGCAGTTCGTTCCTAATTGGAGTGGTTGGGGTATTACTTCTAGCGATTGGATTTCACTCAAAACTCACCAAATGACTCCTCCCACCATATTATGACGTTGCCAAAGTTTTGGGCGTGATCCGAAATCAAAAGGTGTTCGAAATTGGACAATTCAAGTTCAACGGCAGTTCGTTCCTAATTGGAGTGGTTGGTGTATTCCATACTTCTAGCGATTGGATTTCACTCAAAACTGACCAAATGACTACTCCCACCGTATTATGACGTCGCCCAAGTTTTGGGCTCGATCCGAAATCAATAGGTGTTCCAAATTGGACAATTCAAGTTCAACGGCGGTTCGTTCCTAATTGGAGTGGTTGGTGTATTCCATACTTCTAGCGATTGGATTTCACTCAAAACTCACCAAATGACTCCTCCCACCATATTATGATGTTGCCCAAGTTTTGGGCTCGATCCGAAATCAATAGGTGTGAGAAATTGGACTATTCAAGTTCAACGGCAGTTCGTTCCTAGTCGGAGTGATTGGTGTATTCCATACTTCGAGCAATTGGATTTCACCCAAAACTCACCAAATGCCTCCTCCCACCATATTATGATATTGCCCAAGTTTTGGGCTGGATCCGAAATCAATAGGTGTGAGAAATTGGACAATTCAAGTTCAACGGCGGTTCGTTCCTAATTGGAGTGGTTGGGGTATTACTTCTAGCGATTGGATTTCACTCAAAACTCACCAAATGACTCCTCCCACCATATTATGACGTTGCCCAAGTTTTGGGCTCGATCCGAAATCAATAGGTGTGAGAAATTGGACAATTCAATTTCAACGGCAGTTCGTTCCTAATTGGAGTGGTTGGTGTATTCCATACTTCTAGCGATTGGATTTCACTCAAAACTCACCAAATGACTCCTCCCACCATATTATGATGTTGCCCAAGTTTTGGGCTCGATCCGAAATCAATAGGTGTGAGAAATTGGACTATTCAAGTTCAACGGCAGTTCGTTCCTAGTTGGAGTGATTGGTGTATTCCATACTTCGAGCAATTGGATTTCACCCAAAACTCACCAAATGACTCCTCCCACCATATTATGATATTGCCCAAGTTTTGGGCTGGATCCGAAATCAATAGGTGTGAGAAATTGGACAATTCAAGTTCAACGGCGGTTCGTTCCTAATTGGAGTGGTTGGTGTATTCCATACTTCTAGCGATTGGATTTCACTCAAAAATCACCAAATGACTCCTCCCACCATATTATGACGTTGCCCAAGTTTTGGGCGTGATCTGAAATCAAAAGGTGTTCGAAATTGGACAATTCAAGTTCAACGGCAGTTCGTTCCTAATTGGAGTGGTTGGTGTATTCCATACTTCTAGCGATTGGATTTCACTCAAAACTCACCAAATGACTCCTCCCACCATATTATGATGTTGCCCAAGTTTTGGGCTCGATCCGAAATCAATAGGTGTGAGAAATTGGACTATTCAAGTTCAACGGCAGTTCGTTCCTAATTGGAGTGGTTGGTGTATTCCATACTTCTAGCGATTGGATTTCACTCAGAACTCACCAAATGATTCCTCCCTCCATATTACGATGTTGCCCAAGTTTTGGGCTCGATCCGAAATCAATAGGTGTGAGAAATTGGACAATTCAAGTTCAACGGCAGTTCGTTCCTAATTGGAGTGGTTGGTGTATTCCATACTTCTAGCGATTGGATTTCACTCAAAACTCACCAAATGACTCCTCCCACCATATTATGGTGTTGCCCAAGTTTTGGGCTCGATCCGAAATCAATAGGTGTTCCAAATTGGACAATTCAAGTGCAACGGCAGTTCGTTCCTAATTGGAGTGGTTGGTGTATTCCATACTTCTAGCGATTGGATTTCACTCAAAACTCACCAAATGACTCCTCCCACCATATTATGATGTTGCACAAGTTTTGGGTTCGATCCGAAATCAATAGGTGCGAGAAATTGGACAATTCAAGTTCGACGGCAGTTCGTTCCTAATGGGAGTGGTTGATGTATTCCACACATCTAGCGGTTGGATTTCACTCAAAACTCACCAAATGACTCCTCCCACCATATTATGATGTTGCCCAAGTTTTGGGCTCGATCCGAAATCAATAGGTGTGAGAAATTGGACAATTCAAGTTCAACGGCAGTTCGTTCCTAATTGGAGTGGTTGGGGTATTACTTCTAGCGATTGGATTTCACTCAAAACTCACCAAATGACTCCTCCCACCATATTATGACGTTGCCCAAGTTTTGGGCTCGATCCGAAATCAATAGGTGTGAGAAATTGGACAATTCAAGTTCAACGGCGGTTCGTTCCTAATTGGAGTGGTTGGTGTATTCCATACTTCTAGCGATTGGATTTCACTCAAAAATCACCAAATGACTCCTCCCACCATATTATGACGTTGCCCAAGTTTTGGGCGTGATCTGAAATCAAAAGGTGTTCGAAATTGGACAATTCAAGTTCAACGGCAGTTCGTTCCTAATTGGAGTGGTTGGTGTATTCCATACTTCTAGCGATTGGATTTCACTCAAAACTCACCAAATGACTCCTCCCACCATATTATGATGTTGCCCAAGTTTTGGGCTCGATCCGAAATCAATAGGTGTGAGAAATTGGACTATTCAAGTTCAACGGCAGTTCGTTCCTAATTGGGGTGGTTGGTGTATTACATACTTTTAGCGATTGGATTTCTCTCAAAACTCACCAAATGACTCCTCCCACCATAATATGATGTTGCCCAAGTTTTGGGCTCGATCCGAAATCAATAGGTGTTCCAAATTGGAGTGGTTGGTGTATTCCATACTTCTAGCGATTGGATTTCACTCAAAACTGACCAAATGACTACTCCCACCGTATTATGACGTCGCCCAAGTTTTGGGCTCGATCCGAAATCAATAGGTGTTCCAAATTGGACAATTCAAGTTCAACGGCGGTTCATTCCTAATTGGAGTGGTTGGTGTATTCCATACTTCTAGCGATTGGATTTCACTCAAAACTCACCAAATGACTCCTCCCACCATATTATGACGTTGCCCAAGTTTTGGGCTCGATCCGAAATCAAAAGGTGTGAGAAATTGGACAATTCAAGTTCAACGGCAGTTCGTTATTAATTGGAGTGGTTGGTGTATTACATACTTTTAGCGATTGGATTTCACTCAAAACTCACCAAATGACTCCTCCCACCATATTATGATGTTGCCCAAGTTTTGGGCTCGATCCGAAATCAATAGGTGTGAGAAATTTTACAATTCAAGTTCAACGGCAGTTCGTTCCTAATTGGAGTGGTTGGTGTATTCCATACTTCTAGCGATTTGATTTCACTCAAAACTCACCAAATGACTTCCCCCACCACATTATGATGTTGCCCAAGTTTTGGCCTCGATCCGAAATCAATAGGTGTTCCAAATTGGACAATTCAAGTTCAACGGCAGTTCGTTCCTAACTGGAGTGGTTGGTGTATTCCATACTTCTAGTGATTGGATTTCACTCAAAACACACCAATTGACTCCTCCCACCATATTATGATGTTGTCGAAGTTTTGGGCTCGATCCGAAATCAATAGGTGTTCCAAATTGGACAATACAAGTTCATCGGTAGTTCGTTCCTAACTGGAGTGGTTGGTGTATTCCATACTTCTAGCGATTGGATTTCACTCAAAACTCACCAAATGACTCCTCCCACCATATTATGATGTTGCCCAAGTTTTGGGCTCGATCCGAAATCAAAAGGTGTGAGAAATTGGACAATTCAAGTTCAACGGCAGTTCGTTATTAATTGGAGTGGTTGGTGTATTACATACTTTTAGCGATTGGATTTCACTCAAAACTCACCAAATGACTCCTCCCACCATATTATGATGTTGCCCAAGTTTTGGGCTCGATCCGAAATCAATAGGTGTGAGAAATTTTACAATTCAAGTTCAACGGCAGTTCGTTCCTAATTGGAGTGGTTGGTGTATTCCATACTTCTAGCGATTTGATTTCACTCAAAACTCACCAAATGACTTCCCCCACCACATTATGATGTTGCCCAAGTTTTGGCCTCGATCCGAAATCAATAGGTGTTCCAAATTGGACAATTCAAGTTCAACGGCAGTTCGTTCCTAACTGGAGTGGTTGGTGTATTCCATACTTCTAGTGATTGGATTTCACTCAAAACACACCAATTGACTCCTCCCACCATATTATGATGTTGTCGAAGTTTTGGGCTCGATCCGAAATCAATAGGTGTTCCAAATTGGACAATACAAGTTCATCGGTAGTTCGTTCCTAACTGGAGTGGTTGGTGTATTCCATACTTCTAGCGATTGGATTTCACTCAAAACTCACCAAATGACTCCTCCCACCATATTATGATGTTGCCCAAGTTTTGGGCTCGATCCGAAATCAATAGGTGTGAGAAATTGGACAATTCAAGTTCAACGGCAGTTCGTTCCTAATTGGAGGGGTTGGTGTATTCCATACTTCTAGCGATTGGATTTCACTCAAAACTCACCAAATGACTCCTCCCACCATATTATGATGTTGCCCAAGTTTTGGGCTCGATCCGAAATCAATAGGTGTGAGAAATTGGACAATTCAAGTTCAACGGCAGTTCGTTCCTAATTGGAGGGGTTGGTGTATTCCATACTTCTAGCGATTGGATTTCACTCAAAACTCACCAATTGACTCCTCCCACCATATTATGATGTTGCCCAAGTTTTGGTCTCGATCCGAAATCAATAGGTGTTCCAAATTGGACAATTCAAGTTCAACGGCAGTTCGTTCCTAACTGGAGTGGTTGGAGTATTCCATACTTCTAGAGATTGGATTTCACTCAAAACTCACAAAATGACTCCTCCCACCATGTTATGATGTTGCCCAAGTTTTGGGGTCGATCCGAAATCAATAGGTATTCCAAATTGGACAATTCAAGTTCAACGGCAGTTCGTTCCGAACTGGAGTGGTTGGTGTATTCCATACTTCTAGCGATTGGATTTCACTCAAAACTCACCAATTGACTCCTCCCACCATTTTATGATGTTACCCAGGTTTTGGACTCGAACCGAAATAAATAGGTGTTCCAAATTGGACAATTCAAGTTCAACGGCAGTTCGTTCCTAACTGGAGTGGTTGGTGTATTCCATCCCTCTAGTGATTGGATTTCACTCAAAACTCACCAATTGAGTCCTCCCACCATATTATAATGTTGTCCAAGTTTTGGGCTCGATCCGAAATCAATAGGTGTTCCAAATTGGACAATTAAAGTTCAACGGCAGTTCGTTCCTAACTGGAGTGGTTGGTGTATTCCATACTTCTAGCGATTGGATTTCACTCAAAACTCACCAATTCACTCCTCCCACCATATTATGATGTTGCCCAAGTTTTGGTCTCGATCCAAAATCAATAGGTGTTCCAAATTGGACAATTCAAGTTCAACGGCAGTTCGTTCCTAATTGGAGTGGTTGGTGTATTCCATACTTCTAGCGATTTGATTTCACTCAAAACTCACCAAATGACTCCTCCCACCATATTATGATGTTGCCCATGTTTGGGGCTGGATCCGTAATCAATAGGTGTGAGAAATTGGACAATTCATGTTCAACGGCAGTTCGTTCCTAACTGGAGTGGTTGGTGTATTCCATACTTCTAGCGATTGGATTTCACTCAAAACTCACCAAATGACTCCTCCCACCACATTATGATGTTGCCCAAGTTTTGGGCTCGATCTGAAATCAATAGGTGCGGGAAATTGGACAATTCAAGTTCAGCGGCAGTTCGTTCGAAATTGGAGTGGTTGGTGAATTGCATACTTCTAGCGATTGGATTTCACTAAAAACTCACCAAATGACTCCTCCCACCATATTATGATGTTGCCCAAGTTTGGGGCTCATTCCGAAATCAATAGGTGTGAGAAATTGGACAATTCAAGTTCAACGGCAGTTCGTTCCAAATTGGAGTGGTTGGTGTATTCCATACTTCTAGCTATTTGATTTCACTCAAAACTCACCAAATGACTCCTCCCACCATATTATGATGTTGCCCAAGTTTGGGGCTCATTCCGAAATCAGTAGGTGTGAGAAATTGGACAATTCAAGTTCAACGGCAGTTCGTTCCTAATTGGAGTGGTTGGAGTATTCCATACTTCTAGCGATTTGATTTCACTCAAAACTCACCAAATGACTCCTCCCACCATATTATGATGTTTCCCATGTTTGGGGCTCGATCCGTAATCAATAGGTGTGAGAAATTGGACAATTCATGTTCAACGGCAGTTCGTTCCTAACTGGAGTGGTTGGTGTATTCCATACTTCTAGCGATTGTATTTCACTCAAAACTCACCAATTGACTCCTCCCACCATATTATGTTGTTGCCCAAGTTTTGGGCTCGATCCGAAATCAATAGGTCCGAGAAATTGGTCAATTCAATTTCAACGACGGTTCGTACCTAATTGTAGTGGTTGGTGTGTTCCAAATTGGACAATTCAAGTTCAACGGCAGTTCGTTCCTAACTGGAGTGGTTGGTGTATTCCATACCTCTAGTGATTGGATTTCACTCAAAACTCACCAATTGAGTCCTCCCACCATATTATAATGTTGTCCAAGTTTTGGGCTCGATCCGAAATCAATAGGTGTTCCAAATTGGACAATTCAAGTTTAACGGTAGTTCGTTCCTAACTGGAGTGGTTGGTGTATTCCTTACTTCTAGCGATTGGATTTCACTCAAAACTCACCAAATGATTCTTCCCACCATATTATGATGTTGCCCAAGTTTTGGGCTCGATCCGAAATCAATAGGTGTTCCAAATTGGACAATTAAAGTTCAACGGCAGTTCGTTCCTAACTGGAGTGGTTGGTGTATTCCATACTTCTAGCGATTGGATTTCACTCAAAACTCACCAATTCACTCCTCCCACCATATTATGATGTTGCCCAAGTTTTGGTCTCGATCCAAAATCAATAGGTGTTCCAAATTGGACAATTCAAGTTCAACGGCAGTTCGTTCCTAATTGGAGTGGTTGGTGTATTCCATACTTCTAGCGATTTGATTTCACTCAAAACTCACCAAATGACTCCTCCCACCATATTATGATGTTGCCCATGTTTGGGGCTCGATCCGTAATCAATAGGTGTGAGAAATTGGACAATTCATGTTCAACGGCAGTTCGTTCCTAACTGGAGTGGTTGGTGTATTCCATACTTCTAGCGATTGGATTTCACTCAAAACTCACCAAATGACTCCTCCCACCACATTATGATGTTGCCCAAGTTTTGGGCTCGATCTGAAATCAATAGGTGCGGGAAATTGGACAATTCAAGTTCAGCGGCAGTTCGTTCGAAATTGGAGTGGTTGGTGAATTGCATACTTCTAGGGATTGGATTTCACTAAAAACTCACCAAATGACTCCTCCCACCATATTATGATGTTGCCCAAGTTTGGGGCTCATTCCGAAATCAATAGGTGTGAGAAATTGGACAATTCAAGTTCAACGGCAGTTCGTTCCTAATTGGAGTGGTTGGTGTATTCCATACTTCTAGCTATTTGATTTCACTCAAAACTCACCAAATGACTCCTCCCACCATATTATGATGTTGCCCAAGTTTGGGGCTCATTCCGAAATCAGTAGGTGTGAGAAATTGGACAATTCAAGTTCAACGGCAGTTCGTTCCTAATTGGAGTGGTTGGAGTATTCCATACTTCTAGCGATTTGATTTCACTCAAAACTCACCAAATGACTCCTCCCACCATATTATGATGTTTCCCATGTTTGGGGCTCGATCCGTAATCAATAGGTGTGAGAAATTGGACAATTCATGTTCAACGGCAGTTCGTTCCTAACTGGAGTGGTTGGTGTATTCCATACTTCTAGCGATTGTATTTCACTCAAAACTCACCAATTGACTCCTCCCACCATATTATGTTGTTGCCCAAGTTTTGGGCTCGATCCGAAATCAATAGGTCCGAGAAATTGGTCAATTCAATTTCAACGACCGTTCGTACCTAATTGTAGTGGTTGGTGTATTCCAAACGTCTAGCGATTGGATTTCACTCAAAACTCACCAAATGACTCCTCCCACCATATTATGATGTTGCCCAAGTTTTGGGCTCGATCCGAAATCAATAGGTGTTCCAAATTGGACAATTCAAGTTCAACGGCAGTTCGTTCCGAATTGGAGTGGTTGGTGTATTCGATACTTCTAGCGATTGGATTTCACTCAAAACTCACCAAACGACTCGTCCCACCGTATTATGTTGTTGCCCAAGTTTTGGGCTCGATCCGAAATCAATAGGTGTTCCAAATTGGACAATTCAAGTTCAACGGCAGTTCGTTCCTAACTGGAGTGGTTGGTGTATTCCATACTTCTAGCGATTGGATTTCACTCAAAACTCACCAATTGACTCCTCCCAACATATTATGATGTTGCCCAAGTTTTGGGCTCGATCCGAAATCAATAGGTGTTCCAAATTGGACAATTCAAGTTCAACGGCAGTTCGTTCCTAACTGGAGTGGGTGGTGTATTCCATACTTCTAGAGATTGGATTTCACTCAAAACTCACCAAATGACTCCTCCCACCATGTTATGATGTTGCCCAAGTTTTGGGGTCGATCCGAAATCAATAGGTGTTCCAAATTGGACAATTCAAGTTCAACAGCAGTTCGTTCCTAACTGGAGTGGTTGGTGTATTCCATACTTCTAGCGACTGGATTTCACTCAAAACTCACCAATTGACTCCTCCCACCATATTATGATGTTGCCCAAGTTTTGGGCTCGATCTGAAATCAGTAGGTGTTCCAAATTGGACAATTCAAGTTCAACAGCAGTTCGTTCCTAACTGGAGTGGTTGGTGTATTCCATACTTCTAGCGACTGGATTTCACTCAAAACTCACCAATTGACTCCTCCCACCATATTATGATGTTGCCCAAGTTTTGGGCTCGATCTGAAATCAGTAGGTGTGAGAAATTGGACAATTCAAGTTCAACGACAGTTCTTTCCTAATTGGGGTGGTTGGTGTATTCCATACTTCTAGCGATTTGATTTCACTCAAAACTCACCAAATGACTCCTCCCACCATATTATGATGTTGCCCAAGTTTGGGGCTCGTTCCGAAATCAATAGGTGTGAGAAATTGGACAATTCAAGTTCAACGGCAGTTCGTTCCTAATTGGAGTGGTTGGTGTATTCCATACTTCTAGCGATTTGATTTCACTCAAAACTCACCAAATGACTCCTCCCACCATATTATGATGTTGCCCATGTTTGGGGCTCGATCCGAAATCAATAGGTGTGAGAAATTGGACAATTCATGTTCAACGGCAGTTCTTTCCTAACTGGAGTGGTTGGTGTATTCCATACTTCTAGCGATTGGATTTCACTCAACACTAACCAAATGACTCCTCCCACCATATTATGATGTTGCCCAAGTTTTGGGCTCGATCCGAAATCAATAGGTGTTCCAAATTGGACAATTCAAGTTCAACGGCAGTTCGTTCCTAACTGGAGTGGTTGGTGTATTCCATACTTCTAGCGATTGGATTTCACTCAAAACTCACCAATTCACTCCTCCCACCATATTATGATGTTGCCCAAGTTTTGGGCTCGATCCGAAATCAATAGGTGTGAGAAATTGGACAATTCAAGTTCAACGGCAGTTCGTTCCTCATTGGAGTGGTTGGTGTATTCCATACTTCTAGCGATTGGATTTCACTCAAAACTCCCCAATTGACTCCTCCCACCATATTATGATGTTGCCCAAGTTTTGGGCTCGTTCTGAAATCAATAGGTGTGAGAAATTGGACAATTCAAGTTCAACGGCAGTTCGTTCCTAATTGGAGTGGTTGGTGTATTCCATACTTCTAGCGATTTGATTTCACTCAAAACTCACCAAATGACTCCTCCCACCATATTATGATGTTGCCCATGTTTGGGGCTCGATCCGTAATCAATAGGTGTGAGAAATTGGACAATTCATGTTCAACGGCAGTTCGTTCCTAACTGGAGTGGTTGGTGTATTCCATACTTCTAGCGATTGGATTTCACTCAAAACTCACCAATTGACTCCTCCCACCATATTATGTTGTTGCCCAAGTTGTGGGCTCGATCCGAAATCAATAGGTGTGAGAAATTGGACAATTCAAGTTCAACGGCAGTTCGTTCCTCATTGGAGTGGTTGGTGTATTCCATACTTCTAGCGATTGGATTTCACTCAAAACTCACCAATTGACTCCTCCCACCATATTATGATGTTGCCCAAGTTTTGGGCTCGTTCTGAAATCAATAGGTGTGCGAAATTGGACAATTCAAGTTCAACGGCAGTTCGTTCCTAATTGGAGTGGTTGGTGTATTCCATACTTCTAGCGATTTGATTTCACTCAAAACTCACCAAATGACTCCTCCCACCATATTATGATGTTGCCCATGTTTGGGGCTCGATCCGTAATCAATAGGTGTGAGAAATTGGACAATTCATGTTCAACGGCAGTTCGTTCCTAACTGGAGTGGTTGGTGTATTCCATACTTCTAGCGATTGGATTTCATTCAAAACTCACCAATTGACTCCTCCCACCATATTATGTTGTTGCCCAAGTTTTGGGCTCGATCCGAAATCAATAGGTGTGAGAAATTAGACAATTCAAGTTCAACGGCAGTTCGTTCCTCATTGGAGTGGTTGGTGTATTCCATACTTCTAGCGATTGGATTTCACTAAAAACTCACCAATTGACTCCTCCCACCATATTATGATGTTGCCCAAGTTTTGGGCTCGTTCTGAAATCAATAGGTGTGAGAAATTGGACAATTCAAGTTCAACGGCAGTTCGTTCCTAATTGGAGTGGTTGGTGTATTCCATACTTCTAGCGATTGGATTTCACTCAAAACTCACCAAATGACTCCTCCCACCATATTATGATGTTGCCCAAGTTTTGGGCTCGATCCGAAATCAATAGGTGTGAGAAATTGGACAATTCAAGTTCAACGGCAGTTCGTTCCTAATTTGAGTGGTTGGGGTATTACTTCTAGCGATTGGATTTCACTCAAAACTCACCAAATGACTCCTCCCACCATATTATGACGTTGCCCCAGTTTTGGGCTCGATCCGAAATCAATAGGTGTTCCAAATTGGACAATTCAAGTTCAACGGCAGGTCGTTCCTAATTGGAGTGGTTGGTGTATTCGATACATCTAGCGATTGGATTTCACTCAAAACTCACCAAACGACTCGTCCCACCGTATTATGTTGTTGCCCAAGTTTTGGGCTCGATCCGAAATCAATAGGTGTTCCAAATTGGACAATTCAAGTTCAACGGCAGTTCGTTCCTAATTGGAGTGGTTTGTGTATTCCATACTTCTAGCGATTGGATTTCACTCAAAACTCACCAAATGACTCCTCCCACCATATTATGATGTTGCCCAAGTTTTGGGCTCAATCCAAAATCAATAGGTGTGAGAAATTGGACAATTCAAGTTCAACGGCAGTTCGTTCCTAATTGGACTGGTTGGTGTATTCCATACTTCTAGCGATTGGATTTCACTCAAAACTCACCAAATGACTCCTCCCACCATATTATGATGTTGCCCAAGTTTTGGGCTCGATCCGAAATCAATTGGTGTTCCAAATTGGACAATTCAAGTTCAACGGCAGTTCGTTCCTAGTTGGAGTGGTTTGTGTATTCCATACTTCTAGCGATTGGATTTCACTCAAAACTCACCAAATAACTCCTCCCACCATATTATGATGTTGCCCATGTTTTGGGCTCGATCCAAAATCAATAGATCTGACAAATTGGTCAATTCAATTTCAACGACAGTTCGTTCCTAATTGGAGTGGTTGGTGTATTCCATACGTCTACTGATTGGATTTCACTCAAAACTCATCAAATGACTCCTCGCACCATATTATGATGTTGCCCAAGTTTTGGGATCGATCCAAAATCAATAGGTGTTCCAAATTGGACAATTCAAGTTCAACGGCAGTTCGTTCCTAACTGGAGTGGTTGGTGTATAACATACTTCTAGCGATTGGATTTCACTCAAAACTCACCAATGACTCCTCGCACCATATTATGATGTTACCCAAGTTTTGGGCTCGATCCGAAATCAATAGGTGTGAGAAATTGGACAATTCAAGTTCAACGGCAGTTCGTTCCTAATTGGAGTGGTTGGTGTATTCCATACTTCTAGCGATTGGATTTCACTCAAAACTAACCAAATGACTCCTCCCACCATATTATGATGTTGCCCAAGTTTTGGGCTCGATCCGAAATCAATAGGTGTTCCAAATTGGACAATTCAAGTTCAACGGCAGTTCGTTCCAAACTGGAGTGGTTGGTGTATTCCTTACTTCTAGCGATTGGATTTCACTCAAAACTCACCAAATGACTCCTCCCACCATATTATGATGTTGCCCATGTTTTGAGCTCGATCCGAAATCAATAGGTGTTCCAAATTGGACAATTCAAGTTTAACGGCAGTTCGTTCCTAATTGGAGTGGTTGGTGTATTCCACACTTCTAGCGGTTGGATTTCATTCAAAACTCACCAAATCACTCCTCCCACCATATTTTGTTGTTGCCCAAGTTTTGGGCTCGATCCGAAATCAATAGGTGTTCCAAGTTGGACAGTTAGAGTTCAACGGCAGTTTGTTCCTAATGGGAGTGGTTGGTGTATTCCATACTTCTAGCGATTGGATTTTACTCAAAACTAACCAAATGACTCTTCCCACCATATTATGATGTTACCCAAGTTTGGGGCTCGATCCGAAATCAATAGGTGTGAGAAATTGGACAATTCAAGTTCAACGGCAGTTCGTTCCTAATTGGAGTGGTTGGTGTATTCCATACTTCTAGCGATTCGATTTCACTCAAAACTAACCAAATGACTCCTCCCACCATATTATGATGTTGCCCAAGTTTTGGGCTGGATCCGGAATCAATAGGTGTTCCAAATTGGACAATTCAAGTTCAATGGCAGTTTGTTCCTAATTGGAGTGGTTGGTGTATTCCATACTTCTAGCGATTGGATTTTACTTAAAACTCACCAAATGACTCCTCCCACCATATTATGATGTTGCCCAAGTTTTGGGCTCGATCCGAAATCAATAGGTGTTCCAAATTGGACAATTCAAGTTCAACGACAGTTCGTTCCTAATTGGAGTGGTTGGTGTATTCCATACTTCTAGCGATTGGATTTTACTTAAAACTCACCAAATGACTCCTCCCACCATATTATGATGTTGCCCAAGTTTTGGGCTCGATCCGAAATCAATAGGTGTTCCAAATTGGACAATTCAAGTTCAACGACAGTTCGTTCCTAATTGGAGTGGTTGGTGTATTCCATACTTCTAGCGATTGGATTTCACTCTAAACGCACCAAATGACTCCTCCCACCATATTATGATGTTTCCCAAGTTTTGGGCTCGTTTCGAAATCAATAGGTGTTCCAAATTGGACAATTCAAGTTCAACGGCAGTTCGTTCCTAGTTGGAGTGGTGGGTGTATTCCATACTTCTAGCGTTTGGATTTCACTCAAAACTCACCAAATGACTCCTCCCACCATATTATGATTCTGCCCAAGTTTTGGGCTCGATCCGAAATCAATAGGTGTGAGAAATTGGACAATTCAAGTTCAACGGCAGTTCGTTATTGGAGTGGTTGGTGTATTCCATACTTCTAGCGATTGGATTTCACTCAAAACTCACCCAATGACTCCTCCCACCATATTATGATGTTGCCCAAGTTTTGGGCTCGATCCGAAATCAATAGGTGTTCCAAATTGGACAATTCAAGTTCAACGTCTGTTCGTTCCTAATTGAAGTGGTTGGTGTATTCCATACTTCTAGCGATTTGATTTCACTCAAAACTCACCAAATGACTCCTCCCACCATATTATGATGTTGCCCATGTTTGGGGCTCGATCCGAAATCAATAGGTGTTCCAAATTGGACAATTCAAGTTCAACGGCAGTTCGTTCCTAATTGGAGTCGTTGGTGTATTCCATAGTTCTAGCGATTGGATTTCACCCGAAACAAACAAAATGACTCCTCCCACCATATTATGATGTTGCCCAAGTTTTGGGCTCGATCCGAAATCAATAGGTGTCGGAAATTGGACAATTCAAGTTCAACGACAGTTCGATCCTAATTGGAGTGGTTGGTGTATTCAATACTTCTAGCGATTGGATTTCACTTAAAACTCACCAAATGACTCCTCCCACCATATTATGGTGTTGCCCATGTTTTGGGTTCGATCCGAAATCAATAGGTGTTCCAGATTAGACAATTCAAGTTCAACGGCAGTTCGTTCCTAATTGGAGTGGTTGGTGTATTCCATACTTCTAGCGATTGGATTTCACTCAAAACTCACCAAATGACTCCTCCCACCATATTATAATGTTGCCCAAGTTTGGGGCTCGATCCGAAATCAATAGGTGTGAGAAATTTGACAATTCAAGTTCAACGGAAGTTCGTTCCTAATTGGAGTGGTTGGTGTATTTCATACTTCTAGCGATTGGATTTCACTCAAAACTAACCAAATGACTCCTCCCACCATATTATGATGTTGCCCAAGTTTGGGGCTCGATCCAAAATCAATAGGTGTGAGAAATTGGACAATTCAAGTTCAACGGCAGTTCGTTCCTAATTGGAGTGGTTGGTGTATTCCATACTTCTAGCGATTGGATTTCACTCAAAACTCACCAAAATGACTCCACCCACCATATTATGATGTTGCCCAAGTTTTGGGCTCGATCCGAAATCAATAGGTGTGAGAAATTGGACAATTGATGTTCAACGGCAGTTCGTTCCTAATTGGAGTGGTTGGTGTATTCCACACTTCTAGCGATTGGATTTCACTCAAAACTCACCAAATGACTCCTCCCACCGTATTATGATGTTGCCCAAGTTTTGGTCTCGATCCGAAATCAATAGGTGTTCCAAATTGGACAATTCAAGTTCAACGGCAGTTCGTTCCTAATTGGAGTGGTTGGTGTATTCCTTACTTCTCGCGATTGGATTTCACTCAAAAGTCACCAAATGACTCCTCCCACCATATTATGATGTTGCCCAAGTTTTGGGCTCGATCCGAAATCATTAGGTGTTCCAAATTGGACAATTCAAGTTCAACGGTAGTTCGTTCCTAATTGGAGTGGTTGGTGTATTCCATACTTCTAGCGATTGGATTTCACTCAAAATTCACCAAATGACTCCTTCCCCCATATTATGATGTTGCCCTAGTTTTGGGCTCGATCCGAAATCAATTGGTGTTCCAAATTGGACAATTCAAGTTCAACGGCAATTCGTTCCTAATTGGAGTGGTTGGTGTATTCCATACTTCTAGCGATTGGATTTCACTCAAAACTCACCAAATGATTCCTCCCCCGATATTATGATGTTGCCCATGGTTGGGGCTCGATCCGAAATCAATATAGGTGTGAGAAATTGGACAATTCAAGTTCAACGGCAGTTCGTTGCTAATTGGAGTGGTTGGTGTATTCCATACTTCTAGCGATTGGATTTCACTCAAAACTCACCAAAATGACTCCACCCACCATATTATGATGTTGCCCAAGTTTTGGGCTCGATCCGAAATCAATAGGTGTCGGAAATTGGACAATTCAAGTTCAACGACAGTTCGATCCTAATTGGAGTGGTTGGTGTATTTAATACTTCTAGCGATTGGATTTCCCTTAAAACTCACCAAATGACTCCTCCCACCATATTATGGTGTTGCCCATGTTTTGGGTTCGATCCGAAATCAATAGGTGTTCCAAATTAGACAATTCAAGTTCAACGGCAGTTCGTTCCTAATTGGAGTGGTTGGTGTATTCCATACTTCTAGCGATTGGATTTCACTCAAAACTCACCAAATGACTCCTCCCACCATATTATAATGTTGCCCAAGTTTGGGGCTCGATCCGAAATCAATAGGTGTGAGAAATTTGACAATTCAAGTTCAACGGCAGTTCGTTCCTAATTGGAGTGGTTGGTGTATTTCATACTTCTAGCGATTGGATTTCGCTCAAAACTAACCAAATGACTCCTCCCACCATATTATGATGTTGCCCAAGTTTGGGGCTCGATCCGAAATCAATAGGTGTGAGAAATTGGACAATTCAAGTTGAACGGCAGTTCGTTCCTAATTGGAGTGGTTGGTGTATTCCATACTTCTAGCGATTGGATTTCACTCAAAACTCACCAAAATGACTCCACCCACCATATTATGATGTTGCCCAAGTTTTGGGCTCGATCCGAAATCAATAGGTGTGAGAAATTGGACAATTCATGTTCAACGGCAGTTCGTTCCTAATTGGAGTGGTTGGTGTATTCCACACTTCTAGCGATTGGATTTCACTCAAAACTCACCAAATGACTCCTCCCACCGTCTTATGATGTTGCCCAAGTTTTGGTCTCGATCCGAAATCAATAGGTGTTCCAAATTGGACAATTCAAGTTCAACGGTAGTTCGTTCCTAATTGGAGTGGTTGGTGTATTCCATACTTCTAGCGATTGGATTTCACTCAAAACTCACCAAATGACTCCTCCCCCCATATTATGATGTTGCCCAGGTTTTGGGTTCGATCCGAAATCAATTGGTGTTCCAAATTGGACAATTCAAGTTCAACGGCAATTCGTTCCTAATTGGAGTGGTTGGTGTATTCCATACTTCTAGCGATTGGATTTCACTCAAAACTCACCAAATGATTCCTCCCCCGATATTATGATGTTGCCCATGGTTGGGGCTCGATCCGAAATCAATATAGGTGTGAGAAATTGGACAATTCAAGTTGAACGGCAGTTCGTTCCTAATTGGAGTGGTTGGTGTATTCTATACTTCTAGCGATTGGATTTCACTCAAAACTCACCAAAATGACTCCACCCACCATATTATGATGTTGCCCAAGTTTTGGGCTCGATCCGAAACAAAATGGATTCAGTTGCATCCTCAACTTGTGATACTCGCAAGTGCACGAGCCGTTCGGTAGTATAGCGTATGTAAGTGCGAGGTCGATCCCACGAGGATTGGTGATTGAATGATTCAATTCATTTTCCCTACACAAAACAGAAATGAAAAAGAAGGGAAATAAATAAAATAAGGAAGAAAGAAAATAACTAACTCAAGCAGATAAGTTCCCAAGTTCAATTAGATTAACGGATTGATTCTAGCTAATGTATGATTAAGCCATGGTGTGTGGTCATAACCTTGTGTTCCTAATTCCCTAATTTGATCATTTGTTGTCTAACCTAAAATTAAGCATTAGGAACCCATTAAGCATAGAAGAACAATTTAAACAACCAAGCATGTATCTAATCCCTGTTGTCGAATGTCCATACATACTCTTCCTATTCATAGTTCAATTCGAATTAAAGTATGGTGTCTACTCTTAATTCAAACCAAGATAGCTAACATGCAAGCCTAAATGGTGATCAATCATTCAAACTAGCATATTAACTTATAAGCATAATGAATAAGAACATGAACCATAATTGAAACTTGGAAACTAATCAAACTTGAAACTAAAGAAAAGAATTTACATAATGAAAAATAAATTACAACTAAGAATTGAGAACTAGAAAGGAAAACTAAGAGAATTTGAGGGAGAGAAGGGAAGGGAGCTCTAGAGAAGTGTTTGAGAGCTCCCCCCCTTGGGGTGTGTTTACAAGCTTAGAGAACTTCCCTATTTATAGGCCTAGGGGAAGTGAAAATCTGAATTCAATATGGCTAATGCATACAACACTTGTTTTATAAAATCTGAAATGGTTGATGCACTTGTATTAGAAAATCTAAATTGGGTGATGCACTTGTATTAGAAAATCTTGAATTGGTTGATGCACTTCACCAATAGATCCCACCAGCAGCCCTAGCTCATCTTCATGTCACCATGACCAAGCTTCCAACCAGAAATGATAGCTCATACCTAGCTCACCATGACCAAGCATCCAACCAGCACATGCTGAGGTCAGCATGACCAGCAACTTCAAGGCCTTACAACTTGGGCTTCTCTTAATCAAATTAAGACTTTAAGCACTCTAAATTGAAGTTCAGAATGTCTTATTTCCAGCCATATGTTATTTGGGCCAATCCAAGGTCGGAGGAAGAAGTTAAGGCCGAAACAAATTGCTAACTCATTTTCCGCGCTGATAAGATCCATCCTGAGCATGGTTCTGTGTTTGCTAGTTAACGGACTCCAGATTTATCCAATGGGGCTGAATTTTGGATATGTTATAGTACACACCAATTGGAACAACTTTCATGAAGAATGTGGCCTCATTCGAGCTATGTATGGTGTTGAAACAAAGCTTGCAATATGACCTACGGAACTGGACTGGCAGGGGGCTGTAGCCAAAATGAGTTTGTCTTTAAGCTCTTCATCCATTCATCCAAATTAGGCCTTAACATGCTTGAATTGCATGAATTATGCTCTCTAAAGCCATCATTATTACCTAAAGCTCAATGAACTGAAAGATAAACACAAAAAGGATTAAAAGCACAAGTTTAACTCAAAAACATAACCAAATCATAAGCTAGAAGGGTACAAAATGATATACAATTATGAACCGATCAGTTCCTAATCAGAGTAGTTGTTGTATTCCATACTTCTAGTGTTTGGATTTCACTCAAAACACACGACATGACTCCTCCCACCATATTCTGATGTTGCCCAAGTTTGGGGCTCGATCCGAAATCAATAGGTGTGGGAAATTGGACAATTCAAGTTCAACGACTCTTCGTTCCTAATTGGAGTGGTTGGTGTATTCCATACTTCTAGCGATTGGATTTCACTCAAAATTAACCAAATGACTCCTCCCACCATATTATGATGTTGCCCAAGTTTTCGGCTCGATCCGAAATCAATAGGTGTGAGAAATTGGACAATTCAAGTTCAACGGCAGTTCGTTCCTAATTGGAGTGGTTGGTGTATTCCATACTTCTAGCAATTGGATTTCACTCAAAACTCACCAAATGACTCCTCCCACCATATTATGATGTTCCCCAAGTTTGGGGCTCGATCCGAAATCAATAGGTGTTCGAAATTGGACAATTCAAGTTCAACGGCAGTTCGTTCCTAATTGGAGTGGTTGGTGTAAACCATACTTCTAGCGATTGGATTTCACTCAAAATTCACCAAATGACTCCTCCCACCATATTATGATGTTGCCCAAGTTTTGGGCTCGATCCGAAATCAATAGGTGTGAGAAATTAGACAATTCAAGTTCAACGGAAGTTCGTTCCTAATTGGAGTAGTTGGTGTATTCCACACTTCTAGCGATGGGATTTCACTCAAAACTCACTAAATGACTCCTCCCACCATATTATGATGTTGCCCAAGTTTGGGGCTCGTTCCGAATTCAATAGGTGTTCCAAATTGGACAGTTCAAGTTCAACGGCAGTTCGTTCCTAATTGGAGTGGTTGGTGTATTCCATACTTCTAGCGATTGGATTTCACTCAAAACACACGACATGACTCCTCCCACCATATTATGATGTTGCCCAAGTTTGGGGCTCAATCCGAAATCAGTAGGTGTGGGAAATTGGACAGTTCAAGTTCAACGTCTGTTCGTTCCTAATTGGAGTGGTTGGTGTACTCCATACTTCTAGCGATTGGATTTCACTCAAAACTTCCCAAATGACTCCTCCCACCATATTATGATGTTGCCCAAGTTTTGGGCTCGATCCGAAATCAATAGGTGTTCCAAATTGGACAATTCAAGTTCAACGGCAGTTCGTTCCTAATTGGAGTGGTTGGTGTATTCCATACTTCTAGCGATTGGATTTCACTCAAAACTCACCAAATGACTCCTCCCATCATATTATGATGTTGCCCAAGTTTGGGGCTCGATCCGAAATCAATAGGTGTTCCAAATTGGACAATTCAAGTTCAACGCAGTTCGTTCCTAATTGGAGTGGTTGGTGTATTCCATACTTCTAGCGATTGGATTTCACTCAAAACACACCAAATGACTCCTCCCACCATATTATGATGTTGCCCAAGTTTGGGGCTCGATCCGAAACAATAGGTGTGAGAAATTTGACAATTGAAGTTCAACGGTAGTTCGTTCCTAATTGGAGTGGTTGGTGTATTCCATACTTCTAGCGATTGGATTTCACTCAAAACTCACAAAATGACTCCTCACACCATATTATGATGTTGCCCAAGTTTTCGGCTCGATCCGAAATCAATAGGTGTGAGAAATTGGACAATTCAAGTTCAACGGCAGTTCGTTCCTAGGTGCTCCCCCTTGAAGCGATTAGGTCGAGCATGCCCGGGAAATCCGAAAGGGTGTCGACTCCTTCATCAGCATATGTCTATTTAAAGCACACCTCTGCAAGCGGATGATACCCAGCATTTCTTCCTGCAACTCAAGGAAAAAAAAAATCCAGAAACAAAAAAAATGGCATCCTCATGCACTCACCTTGATGATCTCAACCTTGAGCTCTCACTTGCACCACCGAATGCCCAGACAAGGGCTCCTCCAACTCCTGTCTTCCCAAACTCCGCATATCATCACGGCACGGCCTCAAACTTTGCTGAGGCAATACCGAACTTTGCTGAGGCAAGGCCGAACAGAGCAGTGCTGCTGGGAGGAATGATTGGCAGCAAGCTCACACCGGCAGATCATTGGCATATAGCACACAGGTCTGACAAGGTGGCAGTGGATGAGTCCCACACTTATACCGCGCTCCAAGCGGTCTCGGCCACAAATCTGGGCTTGCGCCTACTGGCGAGGACACGTTAGTGTACAGCGCTGAGCGAGGAAGTGGCTTCCTTGAAGGCTATAGTGGCAGACTTGCAGAAGCGGCTTATGATTGAGGTTGCCATCTCTCTCCATTTATTATTGAGCTATAATAAATTGCTAAAACAAACACAAAAAACTTGAAATAGAACTAAAAGGATGAGGAAATAAAAACTAAAATGAAAAGGAAAATCAACACACATCCAATTTCATGCTTCAAAGTAACAAACACCAATGGGTTGTGTAAGCTGGGACTTAAACCCAGTTCTCTTGCTTGTTGGGCAATTGTCCTTTTCTGTTGGACTACAAATACAACTTGTCCATTAACGTCATTAACTTTAAAACAAGAAATTGTCCAGTTAAGAAAAAAAATAAAATAAAGTAGGAAAGCCAAATAGAATCAAACAATGTTACCGATCCCCGGCAACGGCGCCAAAAACTTGTTGCGTCGATTCAGCTGCACCAAAATAGATTCAGCTGCATCCTCAACTTGTGATACTCGCAAGTGCACGAGCCGTTTGGTAGTATAGCATATGTAAGTGCGAGGTCGATCCCACGAGGATTGGTGATTGAATAATCCAATTCAGTTTTCCTACACAAAACAGAAGAACAAGAAAGAAAATAAATAAAACAAGAAAGAAAGAAAAGAAAATAACTCAAGTAGATAAGTTCCCAAGTTCAATTAGATTAACGGATTGATTCTAGCTAAAGTATGATTAAGCCATGGTGTTTGGTCATAACCTTGTGTTCCTAATTACCTAATTTGATCATTTGTTGTCTAACCTAAAACTAAGCATTAGGAACCCATTAAGCATAGAAGAACAATTTAAACAACCAAGCATGTATCTAATCCTTGTTGTCGAATGTCCATACATACTCTTCTTATTCATAGTTCAATTCGAATTAAAGCATGGTGTCTACTCTTAATTCAAACCAAGATAGCTAACATGCAAGCCTAAATGGTGATCAATCATTCAAACTAGCCTATTAACTTATAAGCATAATGAATAAGAACAAAAACCATAATTGAAACTTGGAAACTAATTAAACTTGAATACTTAAGAAAGAATGTCCATTACAAATAAAAGTAAAGTGAAACTAAGAAAAACTTGAAGGAAAATTAAGTAAACTCATTTTACTACAACAATTGACAACTTGAAAGGAAACTAAGAGAATTTGAGGGAGAGAAGGGAAGGGAGCTCTAGAGAAGTGTTTGAGAGCTCCCCCCCCTTGGGGTGTGTTTTGAAGCTTGAAGGCTTCTCTATTTATAGGGCTAAGAGGGAGGAACAACATGATGAAATCCAACACCACCATTCCTCTTTTAATACAACCCATAACTCACACTTCATCTTGTCTATGTTAGTGTGGTTGGGATCAATCTCATCCCATACTTCTTTTGCTGCACCTCAAGCTTTCTTCACATGGGATCAAAGGTGATCAATTGTGGCTGCCTTTTGCTGCCAACCCATGTGGTCTTCTTTTGGTTGTTGAACAAAAACGAGTCTTCTGAACCAGACTTGGTGTAGGAAGGCCAGAGGTTTCAAAACTTATCCAATGGGGCTTAAATTTGGATATGTTATTCTAGACACCCATTGGAACAACTTCTATGAAGAAAGTATTCCCATCGGAGCAGTAGAAGTGTTCGTTTTGGGCCTTGCAAGTTGGCAGCCGAACAGAGACTGGAATTGACTTCATTTCATTTCTTTGCTTTACATGCATGCACATGCTTTCTCTATAATAACTCCAGCATGTACCAACTTGCTCCTTTAGAATTTCATAGCTGGAATGCCTCCCCACTTCACTCATTATGTTGGATCCAAAGTCAGTTGCAGCATGGGTGAGGCACATGGCTTAAAGGAGGAGACAAGGCTCAAAGCTGGCAGCTGCAAATCCTCCTGAGCATGGTTCAGTGTTGGACGGGCTAAGGACTCCACATATGTTCAATTGGGCTGAATTTTGGATATGTTATACTAGACACCCAATTGAACAACTTCTATGAAGAACGTCTCCTCATCCGAGTTGTGCAGATTACTGAAATGAGACCTGCAAGGTGACTTACGAAACTGGACTGACAAGAAGTATGGCCCAACTTTGGTTTTGTCTTTAAGCTCTTGCTCGTTGCCAATCAGCCCTTAACATGCATGGATTGCATCAAATGTGATCTCTTGCTATCTTAACCTACAAAACACACAAATAGAGGTAAGTGACTCAAAATAAAGAGAAACAAAGCAAAATCACTAAGTAAAGAAGGCAAGCAAGTGTATGAAATTATGGACTTATCAAAACAGAAAATGGATTAAAAGCACAAGTTTAACTCAATAACATAACCACATCATAAGCTAGAAGGGTACAAAATGATATACAATTATGAACCGATCACTCCCACCATATTATGACGTTGCCCAAGTTTTGGGCTCGATCCGAAATCAATAGGTGTTCCAAATTGGACAATTCAAGTTCAACGGCAGTTCGTTCCTAATTGGAGTGGTTGGTGTATTCCATACTTCTAGCGATTGGATTTCACTCACAACTCACCACATGACTCCTCCCACCATATTATGATGTTGCCCAAGTTTTGGGCTCGATCCGAAATCAATAGGTGTTCCAAATTGGACAATTCAAGTTCAACGGCAGTTCGTTCCTAATTGGAGTGCTTGGTGTATTCCGTACTTCTAGCGCTTGGATTTCACTCAAAACTCACCAAATGGCTCCTCGCACCATATTATGATGTTGCCCAAGTTTTGGGCTCGATGCGAAATCAATAGGTGTTCCAAATTGGACAATTCAAGTTCAACGACAGTTCGTTCCAAATTGGAGTGGTTGGTGTATTCCATTCTTCTAGCGATTGGATTTCACTCAAAACTCACCAAATGACTCCTCCCACCATATTATGATGTTGCCCAAGTTTTGGGCTCGATCCGAAATCAATAGGTGTTCCAAATTGGACAATTCAAGTTCAACGGCAGTTCGTTCCTAATTGGAGTGGTTGGTGTATTCCATACTTCTAGCGATTGGTTTTCACTCAAAACTCACCAAATGACTACTCCCACCATATTATGATGTTGCCCAAGTTTTGGGCTCGATCCGAAATCAATAGGTGTTCCAAATTGGACAATTCAAGTTCAACGGCAGTTCGTTCCTAATTGGAGTGGTTGGTGTATTTCACACTTCTAGCGATTGGATTTCACTCAAAACTCACCCAATGGCTCCTCCCACCATATTATGATGTTGCCCAAGTTTTTGGCTCGATCCGAAATCAATAGGTGTTCCAAATTGGACAATTCAAGTTTAACGGCAGTTCGTTCCTAATTGGAGTGGTTGGTGTATTCCATACTTCTAGCGATTGGATTTCACTCAAAACTCCCCAAATGACTCCTCCCACCATATTATGATGTTGCCCATGTTTTGGGCTCGATCCGAAATCAATAGGCGTTCCAAATTGGACAATTCAAGTTCAACGGCAGTTCGTTCCTAATTCGAGTGGTTGGTGTATTCCATAATTCTAGCGATTGGATTTCACTCAAAACTCACCAAATGACTTCTCCCAACATATTATGATGTTGCCCAAGTTTTGGGCTCGATCTGAAGTCAATAGGTATGAGAAATTGGACAATTCAAGTTCAACAGCAGTTCGTTCCTAATTGAAGTGGTTGGTTTATTCCATACTTCTAGCGATTGGATTTCACTCAAAAGTCACCAAATGACTCCTCCCACCATATTATGATGTTGCCCATGTTTTGGGCTCGATCCGAAATCAATAGTTGTTCGAAATTGGACAATTCAAGTTCAACGGCAGTTCGTTCCTAATTGGAGTGCTTGGTGTATTCCATACTTCTAGCGATTGGATTTCGCTCAAAACTCACCAAATGACTCCTCCCACCATATTATGTTGTTGCCCAAGTTTTGGGCTCGATCCGAAATCAATAGGTGTTCGAAATTGGACAATTCAGGGTTCAACCGCAGTTCGTTCCTAATTGGACTGCATGGTGTATTCCATACTTCTAGCGATTGGATTTCACTCAAAACTCACCAAATGACTCCTCCCACCATATTATGATGTTGCCCAAGTTTTGGGCTCGATCTGAAGTCAATAGGTATGAGAAATTGGACAATTCAAGTTCAACAGCATTTCGTTCCTAATTGAAGTGGTTGGTGTATTCCATACTTCTAGCGATTGGATTTCACTCAAAACTCACCAAATGACTCCTCCCACCATATTATGATGTTGCCCAAGTTTTGGGCTCGATCCGAAATCAATAGGTGTTCCAAATTGGACAATTCAAGTTCAACGGCAGTTCGTTCCTAATTGGAGTGGTTGGAATATTCCATACTTCTAGCGATTGGATTTCACTCAAAACTCACCAAATGACTCCTCCCACCATATTATGATGTTGCCCAAGTTTTGGGCTCGATCCGAAATCAATAGGTGTTCCTAATTGGACAATTCAAGTTCAACGGCAGTTCGTTCCTAATTGGAGTGGTTGGAATATTCCACACTTCTAGCGATTGGATTTCACTCAAAACTCACCAATTGACTCCTCCCACCATATTATGATGTTGCCCAAGTTTTGGGCTCGATCCGAAATCAATAGGTGTTCCAAATTGGACAATTCAAGTTCAACGGCAGTTTGTTCCTAATTGGAGTGGTTGGTGTATTCCATACTTCTAGCGATTGGATTTCACTCAAAACTAACCAAATGACTCCTCCCACCATATTATGATGTTGCCCAAGTTTTGGGCTCGATCCGAAATCAATAGGTGTTCCTAATTGGACAATTCAAGTTCAACGGTAGTTCGTTCCTAATCGGAGTGGTTGGTGTATTCCATACTTCTAGGGATTCGATTTCACTCAAAACTCACCAAATGACTCCTCCCACCATATTATGATGTTACCCAAATTTTGGGCTCCATCCGAAATCAATAGGTGTTCGAAATTGGACAATTCAAGTACAACATCATTTCGTTCCTAATTGGAGTGGTTGGTGTATTCCATACTTCTAGCGATTGGATTTCACTCAAAACTCCCCAAATGACTCCTCCCACCATATTATGATGTTGCCCATGTTTTGGGCACGATCCGAAATCAATAGGTGTTCCAAATTGGACAATTCAAGTTCAACGGCAGTTCGTTCCTAATCGGAGTGGTTGGTGTATTCCATACTTCTGGGGATTCGATTTCACTCAAAACTCACCAAATGACTCCTCCCACCATATTATGATGTTGCCCAAATTTTGGGCTCCATCCGAAATCAATAGGTGTTCCAAATTGGACAATTCAAGTTCAACGACAGTTCGTTCCTAATTGGAGTGGTTGATGTATTCCATACTTCTAGCGATAGGATTTCACTCAAAACTCACGAAATGACTCCTCCCACCATGTTATGATGTTGCCCAAGTTTGGGGCTCGATCCGAAATCAATACGTGTTCCAAATTGGACAATCCAAGTTCAACGGCAGTTCGTTCCTAATGGGAGTGGTTTGTGTATTCCATACTTCTAGCGATTGGATTTCACTCAAAACTCACCAAATGACTCCTCCCACCATATTATGATGTTGCCCAAGTTTTGGACTCGATCCGAAATCAATAGGTGTGAGAAATTGGACAATTTAAGTTCAACGGCAGTTCGTTCCTAATTGGAGTGGTTGGTGTATTCCATACTTCTAGCGATTGGATTTCACTCAAAACTCACCAAATGACACCTCCCACCATATTTTGATATTGCCCAAGTTTGGGGTTCGATCCGAAATCTATAGGTGTGAGAAATTGAACAATACAAGTTCAACAGCAGTTCGTTCCTAACGGTAGTGGTTGGAGTATTCCATACTTCTAGCGATTGGATTTCACTCAAAACTCACCAAATGACTAATCCCACCATATTATGATGTTGCCCAAGTTTTGGGCTCGATCCGAAATCGATTGGTGTTCCAAATTGGACAATTAAAGTTCAACGCCAGTTCGTTCCTAATTGGAGTGGTTGGTGTATTCCATACTTCTAGCGTTTGGATTTCACTCAAAACTCACCAAATGACTCCTCCCACAATATTATGATGTTGCCTAGGTTTTGGGCTCGATCCGAAATCAATAGGTGTTCCGAATTGGACAATTGAAGTTCAACGGCAGTTCGTTCCTAATTGGAGTGGTTGGTGTATTCCATACTTCTAGCGATTGGATTTCACTCAAAACTCACCAAATGATTCCTCCCACCATATTATGATGTTGCCCAAGTTTTGGGCTCGATACGAAATCAATAGGTGTGAGCAATTGTTAAATTCAATTTCAATGACAGTTCGTTCCAAATTGCGGTGGTTGGTGTATTCCTTACTTCTGGCGATTTGATTTCACTCAAAACTCACCAAATGACTCCTCCCACCATATTATGTTGTTGCCCAAGTTTTGGGCTCGATCCGAAATCAATAGGTGTTCGAAATTGGACAATTCAAGTTCAATGGCAGTTCGTTCCAAATTGAAGTGGTTGGTGTATTCCATACTTCTAGCAATTGGATTTCACTCAAAACACACCAAATGACTCCACCCACCATATTATGATGTTTCCCAAGTTTTGGGCTCGATCCGAAATCAATAGGTGTGCGAAATTGGACAATTCAGGCTCAACGGCAGTTCGTTCCTAATTGGATTGGTTGGTGTATTCCATACTTCTAGCGTTTGGATTTCACTCAAAACTCACCAAATGACTCCATCCACCATATTATGATGTTGCCCAAGTTTTGGGCTCGATCCGAAATCAATAGGTGTGAGAAATTGGCCAATTCAAGTTCAACGGCACTTCATTCCTAATTGGAGTGGTTGGTGTATTCCATACTTCTAGCTATTGGATTTCACTCAAAACTCACCATAGGACTCGTCCCACCATATTATGATGTTGCCCAAGTTTTGGACTCGATCCGAAATCAATAGGTGTGAGTAATTGGACAATTCAAGTTCAACGGCAGTTCGTTCTGAATTGGAGTGGTTGGTATATTCCATACTTCTAGCGATTGGATTTCACTCAAAATCCACCAAAGGACTCCTCCCACCATATTATGATGTTGCCCAAGTTTTGGGCTCGATCCGAACTCAATAGGTGTTCGAAATTAGCGATTGCATTTCACTCAAAACTCACCAAATGACTCCTCCCACCATATTATGATGTTGCCCAAGTTTTGGGCTCGATCCGAAATCAATAGGTGTGAGAAATTGGTCAATTAAATTTCAACGACAGTTCGTTCCTAGTTGGAGTGGTTGGTGTATTCCATACTTCAAGCGATTGGATTTCACTCAAAACTCACCAAAGGACTCGTCCCACCATATTATGATGTTGCCCATGTTTTGGGCTCGATCCGAAATCAATAGGTGTGAGAAATTGGACATTTCAAGTTCAACGGCAGTTCGTTCCGAATTGGAGTGGTTGGTGTATTCCATACTTCTAGCGATTGGATTTAACTCAAAACCCACCAAATGACTCCTCGCCCCTTATTATGATGTTGCCCAAGTTTGGGGCTCGATCCGAAATCAATAGGTGTGAGAAATTGGACAATTCAAGTTCAACGGCAGTTCGTTCCAAATTGGAGTGGTTGGTGTATTCCATACTTCTAGCGATTGGATTTCCCTCAAAACTCCCCAAAGGACTCCTCAAACCATATTATGACGTTGCCCAAGTTTTGGGCTCGATCCGAAATCAATAGGTGTTCGAAATTGGACATTTCAACTTCAACGGCAGTTCGTTCCTAATTGGAGTGGTTGGTGTATTCCATACTTCTAGCGATTGGATTTCACTCAGAACACACCAAAGGACTCCTCCCACCATATTATGATGTTGCCCAAGTTTTGGGCTCGATCCGAAAGCAATACGTTTTCGAAATTGGACAATTCAAGTTCAACGGCAGTTCGTTCCTAATTGGAGTGGTTGGTGTATTCCATACTTCTAGCGATTGGATTTCACTCAAAACTCACCAAATGACTCCTCCCACCATATTATGATGTTTCCCAAGTTTTGGGCTCGATTCGAAATCAATCGGGGTGAGAAATTGGTCAATTCAATTTCAACGACAGTTCGTTCCTAATTGGAGTGGTTGGTGTATTCCATACTTCTAGCTATTGGATTTCACTCAAAACTCACCAAATGACTCCTCCCACCATATTATGATGTTGCCCAAGTTTGGGGCTCGATCCGATATCGATAGGTGTTCCAAATTGGACAATTCAAGTTCAACGGCAGTTCGTTCCAAATTGGAGTGGTTGGTGTATTCCATACTTTAAGCGATTGGATTTCACTCAAAACTCACCAAATGACTAATCCCACCATATTATGATGTTGCCTCAGTTTTGGTCTCGATCCGAAATCAATAGGTGTGAGAAATTGGACAATTCAAGTTCAACCGCAGTTCGTTCCTAATTGGAGTGGTTGGTGTATTCCATACTTCTAGCGATTGGATTTCACTCAAAACTCACCAAATGACTCCTCCCTCCATATTATGATGTTGCCCAGGTTTTCGGCTCGATCCGAAATCAATAGGTGTTCCAAATTGGACAATTCAAGTTCAACGGCAGTTCGTTCCTAATTGGAGTGGTTGGTGTATTCCACACTTCTAGCGATTGGATTTCACTCAAAACTAACCAAATGACTCCTCCCACCATATTATGATGTTGCCCAAGTTTTGGGCTCGATCCGAAATCAATAGGTGTTCCTAATTGGACAATTCAAGTTCAACGGTAGTTCGTTCCTAATCGGAGTGGTTGGTGTATTCCATACTTCTAGGGATTCGATTTCACTCAAAACTCACCAAATGACTCCTCCCACCATATTATGATGTTACCCAAATTTTGGGCTCCATCCGAAATCAATAGGTGTTCGAAATTGGACAATTCAAGTACAACATCATTTCGTTCCTAATTGGAGTGGTTGGTGTATTCCATACTTCTGGCCATTGGATTTCACTGAAAACTCACCAAATGACTCGTCCCACCATATTATGATGTTGCCCAAGTTTTGGGCTCGATCCGAAATCGATTGGTGTTCCAAATTGGCCAATTCAAGTTCAACGGCAGTTCATTCCAAATTGGAGTGGTTGGAGTATTCCATACTTCTAGCGATTGGATTTCACTCAAAACTCACCAAAGGACTCCCCCCACCATATTATGATGTTGCCCAAGTTTTGGACTCGATCCGAAATCAATAGGTGTGAGAAATTGGACAATTCAAGTTCAACGGCAGTTCGTTCTGAATTGGAGTGGTTGGTGTATTCCATACTTCTAACGATTGGATTTCCCTCAAAATCCACCAAAGGACTCCTCCCACCATATTATGATGTTGCCCAAGTTTTGGGCTCGATCCGAACTCAATAGGTGTTCGAAATTAGCGATTGGATTTCACTCAAAACTCACCAAATGACTCCTCCCACCATATTATGATGTTGCCCAAGTTTTGGGCTCGATCCGAAATCAATAGTTGTGAGAAATTGGTCAATTAAATTTCAACGACAGTTCGTTCCTAGTTGGAGTGGTTGGTGTATTCCATACTTCTAGCGATTGGATTTCACTCAAAACTCACCAAAGGACTCGTCCCACCATATTATGATGTTGCCCATCTTTTGGGCTCGATCCGAAATCAATAGGTGTGAGAAATTGGACATTTCAAGTTCAACGGCAGTTCGTTCCTAATTGGAGTGGTTGGTGTATTCCATACTTCTAGCGATTGGATTTCACTCAGAACTCACCAAATGACTCCACCCACCATATTATGATGTTGCCCAAGTTTTGGGCTCGATCCGAAATCAATAGGTGTGAGAAATTGGACAATTCAATTTCAACGGCGGTTCGTTCCTAATTGGAGTGGTTGGTGTATTCCATACTTCTAGCTATTGGATTTCACTCAAAACTCACCAAATGACTCCTCACACCATATTATGATGTTGCCCAAGTTTGGGGCTCGATCCGAAATCGATAGGTGTTCCAAATTGGACAATTCAAGTTCAACTGCAGTTCGTTCCTAATTGGATTGGTTCGTGTATTCCATACTTCTAGCGATTGGATTTCACTCAAAATTCACCAAATGACTCCTCCCACCATATTATGACGTTGCCCAAGTTTTGGGCTCGATCCGAAATCAATAGGTGTGAGAAATTGGACAATTCAAGTTCAACGGCAGTTCGTTCCTAATTGGGGTGGTTGGTGTATTCCATACTTCTAGCGATTGGATTTCACTCAAAACTCACCAAATGACTCCACCCACCATATTATGATGTTGCCCAAGTTTTGGGCTCGATCCGAAATCAATAGGCGTGAGAAATTGGACAATTCAATTTCAACGGCGGTTCGTTCCTAATTGGAGTGGTTGGTGTATTCCATACTTCTAGCGATTGGATTTCTCTCAAAACTCACCAATTGACTCCTCCCACCATATTATGATGTTTCCCATGTTTTGGGCTCGATTCGAAATCAATCGGTGTGAGAAATTGGTCAATTCAATTTCAACGACAGTTCGTTCCTAATTGGAGTGGTTGGTGTATTCCATACTTCTAGCTGTTGGATTTCACTAAAAACTCACCAAATGACTCCTCCCACCATATTATGATGTTGCCCAAGTTTGGGGCTCGATCCGAAATCGATAGGTGTTCCAAATTGGACAATTCAAGTTCAACGGCAGTTCGTTCCTAATTGGATTGGTTGGTGTATTCCATACTTCTAGCGATTGGATTTCACTCAAAACCCACCAAATGACTCCTCCCACCATATTATGATGTTGCCCAAGTGTTGGGCTCGATCCGAAATCAATAGATGTTCGAAATTGGACAATTCAAGTTCAACGGCAGTTCGTTCCTAATTGGAGTTGTTGGTGTATTCCATACTTCTAGCAGTTGGATTTCACTCAAAACTCACCAAATGACTCCTCCCACCATATTATGATGTTGCCCAAGTTTGGGGCTCGATCCGAAATCAATAGGTGTGAGAAATTGGACAATTCAAGTTTAACGGCAGTTTGTTCCTAAGTGGAGTGGTTGGTGTATTCCATACTTCTAGCAACTGGATTTCACTCAAAACAAACCAAATGACTCCTCCCACCATATTATGATGTTGCCCAAGTTTTGGGCTCGATCCGAAATCGATAGGTGTTCCAAATTGGAAAATTCAAGTTCAACGGCAGTTCGTTCCTAATTGGATTGTTTGGTGTATTCCATACTTCTAGCGACTGGATTTCACTCAAAACTCAACAAATGACTCCTCCCACCATAGTATGATGTTGTCCAAGTTTTGGGCTCGATCCGAAATCAATAGGTGTGAGAAATTGGACATTTCAAGTTCAACGGCATTTCGTTCCAAATTGGAGTGGTTGGTGTATTCTCTTCTAGCGATTGGATTTCACTCAAAATTCACCAAATGACTCCTCCCACCATATTATGATGTTGCCCAAGTTTTGGGCTCGATCCGAAATCAATAGGTGTGAGAAATTGGACAATTCAAGTTCAACGACAGCTCGTCCCTAATTGGAGTGGTTGGCGTATTCCATACTTCTAGCGAGTGGATTTCACTCAAAACTCAACAAATGACTCCTCCCACCATATTATGATGTTGCCCAAGTTTGGGGCTCGGACCGAAATCGATAGGTGTTCCAAATTGGACAATTCAAGTTCAACGGCAGTTCGTTCCTAATTGGATTGGTTGGTGTATTCTCTACTTCTAGCGATTGGATTTCACTCAAAACTCACCAAATGACTCCTCCCACCATATTATGATGTTTCCCAAGTTTTGGGCTCGATTCGAAATCAATCGGTGTGAGAAATTGGTCAATTCAATTTCAACGACAGTTCGTTCCTAATTGGAGTGGTTGGTGTATTCCATACTTCTAGCTATTGGATTTCCCTCAAAACTCACCAAATAACTCCTCCGACCATATTATGATGTTGCCCAAGTTTGGGGCTCGATCCGAAATCGATAGGTGTTCCAAATTGGACAACTCAAGTTCAACGGCAGTTCTTTCCTAATTGGATTGTTTGGTGAATTCCATACTTCTAGCGATTGGATTTCACTCGAAACTCACCAAATGACTCCTCCCACCATATTATGATGTTGCCCAAGTTTTGGTCTCGATCCGAAATCAATAGGTGTTAGAAATTGGACAATTCAAGTTCAACGGCAGTTCGTTCCTAATTGGAGTGGTTGGTGTATTCCATACTTCTAGCGATTGGATTTCACTCAAAACTCAACAAATGGCTCCTCCCACCATATTATGATGTTGCCCAAGTTTGGGGCTCGGTCCGAAATCAGTAGGTGTGAGAAATTGGACAATTCAAGTTCAACGGCAGTTCGTTCCTAATTGGAGTGGTTGGTGTATTCCATACTTCTAGCGATTGGATTTCACTCAAAACAAACCAAATGACTCCACCCACCATATTATGATGTTGCCCAAGTTTTGGGCTCGATCCGAAATCAATAGGTGTGAGAAATTGGACAATTCAATTTCAACGGCGGTTCGTTCCTAATTGGAGTGGTTGGTTTATTCCATACTTCTAGCGATTGGATTTCACTCAAAACTCACCAAATGACTCCTCCCACCATATTATGATGTTGCCCAAGTTTTGGGCTCGATCCGAAATCAATAGATGTTCGAAATTGGACAATTCAAGTTCAACGGCAGTTCGTTCCTAATTGGAGTGGTTGGTGTATTCCATACTTCAAGCAATTGGATTTCACTCAAAACTCACCAAACGACTCCTCCCACCATATTATGATGTTTCCCAAGTTTTGGGCTCGATTCGAAATCAATCGGTGTGAGAAATTGGTCAATTCAATTTCAACGACAATTTGTTCCTAATTGGAGTGGTTGGTGTATTCCATACTTCTAGCTATTGGATTTCACTCAAAACTCACCAAATGACTCTTCCCACCATATTATGATGTTGCCCAAGTTTGGGGCTCGATCCGAAATCAATAGATGTTCGAAATTGGACAATTCAAGTTCAACGGCAGTTCGTTCCTAATTGGAGTGGTTGGTGTATTCCATACTTCTAGCAATTGGATTTCACTCAAAACTCTCCAAAGGACTCCTCCCACCATATTATGATGTTGCCCAAGTTTTGGGCTCGATCCGAAATCAAAAGGTGTGAGAAATTGGACATTTCAAGTTCAACGACATTTCGTTCCTAATTGGAGTGGTTGGTGTATTCTCTTCTAGCGATTGGATTTCACTCAAAACTCACCAAATGACTCCTCCCACCATATTATGATGTTGCCCAAGTTTGGGGATTGATCCGAAATTAATAGGTGTTCAAAATTGGACAATTCAAGTTCAACGGCAGTTCGTTCCTAATTGGAGTGGTTGGTGTATTCCATACTGCTAGCGATTGGATTTCACTCAAAACTCACCAAATGACTCCTCCCACCATATTACAATGTTCCCCAAGTTTGGAGCTTGATCCGAAATCAATAGTTGTTCCAAATTGGACAATTCAAGTTCAACGGTAGTTCGTTCCTAATTGGAGTGGTTGGCGTATTCCATACGTCTAGCGATTGGATTTCACTCAAAACTCATCAAATGACTCCACCCACCATATTATGACGTTGCCCAAGTTTTGGGCTCGATCCGAAATAAATTGGAGTACGAAATTGGACAATTCAAGTTCAACAGCAGTTCGTTCCTAATTGGAGTGGTTGGTGTATTCCATACTTCTAGCGATTGGATTTCACTCAAAACTCACCAAATGACTCCTCCCACCATATTATGATGTTGCCCAAGTTTGGGGCTCGATCCGAAATCAATAGGTGTTCGAAATTGGACAATTCAAGTTGAACGGCAGTTCGTTCCCAATTGGAGTGGTTAGTGTATTCCATACTTCTAGCGATTGGATTTCACTCAAAACTAACCAAATGACTCCTCCCATCATATTATGATGTTGCCCAAGTTTTGGGCTCGATCCAAAATCAATAGGTGTTCCAAACTGGACAATTCAAGTTCAACGGCATTTCGTTCCTAATTGGAGTGGTTGGTGTATTCCATACTTCTAGCTATTGGATTTCACTCAAAACTCCCCAAATGACTCCTCCCACCATATTATGATGTTGCCCAAGTTTGGGGCTCGATCCGAAATCAATAGGTGTTCGAAATTGGACAATTCAAGTTCAACGGCAGTTCGTTCCTAATTGGAGTGGTTGGTGTATTCCATACTTCTAGAGATTGGATTTCACTCAAAACTCACAAAATGACTCCTCCCACCACATTACGATGCCGCCCAAGTTTGGGGCTCGAACCGAAATCAATAGTTGTGAGAAATTGGACAATTCAAGTTCAACGGCAGTTCGTTCCTAATTGGAGTGGTTGGTGTATTCCATACTTCTAGCGATTGGATTTCACTCAAAACTCACCAAATGACTCCTACCACCATATTATGATGTTGCCCAAGTTTGGGGCTCGATCCGAAATCAATAGGTGTTCGAAATTGGACAATTCAAGTTGAACGGCAGTTCATTCCCAATTGGAGTGGTTGGTGTATTCCATACTTCTAGCGATTGGATTTCACTCAAAACTAACCAAATGACTCCTCCCACCATATTATGATGTTGCCCAAGTTTTGGGCTCGATCCGAAATCAATAGGTGTTCCAAATTGGACAATTCAAGTTCAACGGCATTTCGTTCCTAATTGGAGTGGTTGGTGTATTCCATACTTCTAGCGATTGGATTTCACACAAAACTCACCAAATGACTCCTCCCACCATATTATGATGTTGCCCAAGTTTGGGGCTCGATCCGAAATCAATAGGTGTTCGAAATTGGACAATTCAAGTTGAACGGCAGTTCGATCCCAATTGGAGTGGTTGGTGTATTCCATACTTCTAGCGATTGGATTTGACTCAAAACTAACCAAATGACTCCTCCCACCATATTATGATGTTGCCCAAGTTTTGGGCTCGATCCGAAATCAATAGGTGTTCCAAACTGGACAATTCATGTTCAACGGCATTTCGTTCCTAATTGGAGTGGTTGGTGTATTCCATACTTCTAGCAATTGGATTTCACTCAAAACTCACCAAATGACTCCTCCCACCATATTATGATGTTGCCCAAGTTTGGGGCTCGATCCGAACTCAATAGGCGTGAGAAATTGGACAATTCAAGTTCAACGGCAGTTCGTTCCTAATTGGAGTCGTTGGTGTATTCCATACTTCCAGCAATTGGATTTCACTCAAAACTCACCAAATGACTCCTCCCACCATATTACGATGTTGCCCAAGTTTGGGGCTCGATCCGAAATCAATAGGTGTGAGAAATTGGACAATTCAAGTTCAACGGCAGTTCGTTTCTAATTGGAGTGGTTGGTATATTCCATACTTCTAGCGATTGGATTTCACTCAAAACACACGAAATGACTCCTCCCACCATATTACGATGTTGCCCAAGTTTGGGGCTCGATCCGAAATCAATAGGTGTGAGAAATTGGACAATTCAAGTTCAACGGCACTTCGTTCGTAATTAGAGTGGTTGGTGTATTCCATACTTCTAGCGATTGGATTTCACTCAAAACTCACCAAATGACTCCTCCCACCATATTATGATGTTGCCCAAGTTTTGGGCTCGATCCGAAATCAATTGGTGTTCCAAATTGGACAATTCAAGTTCAACGGCATTTCTTTCCTAATTGGAGTGGTTGGTGTATTCCATACTTCTAGCGATTGGATTTCACTCAAAATTCACCAAATGACTCCTCCCACCATATTATGATGTTGCCCAAGTTTGGAGCTCGATCCGAAATCAATAGGTGTTCGAAATTGGACAATTCAAGTTCAACGGCAGTTCGTTCCTAATTGGAGTGGTTGGTGTATTCCATACTTCTAGCAATTGGATTTCACTCAAAAGTCACCAAATGACTCCTCCCACCATATTATGTTCTTGCCCAAGTTTGGGGCTCGATCCGAAATCAATAGGTGTGAGAAATTGGACAATTCAAGTTCAACGGCAGTTCGTTCCTAATTGGAGTGGTTGTTGTATTCCATACTTCTAGCGATTGGATTTCACTCAAAACTCACCAAATGACTCCTCCCACCATATTATGATGTTGCCCAAGTTTGGGGCTCGATCCGAAATCAATAGGTGTTCGAAATTGGACAATTCAAGTTGAACGGCAGTTCGTTCCCAATTAGAGTGGTTGGTGTATTCCATACTTCTAGCGATTGGATTTCACTCAAAACTAACCAAATGACTCCTCCCACCATATTATGATGTAGCCCAAGTTTGGGGCTCGATCCGAAATCAATAGGTGTGAGAAATTGGACAATTCAAGTTCAACGGCAGTTCGTTCCTAATTGGGGTGGTTGGTGTATTCCATACTTCTAGCAACTGGATTTCACTCAAAACTAACCAAATGACTCCTCCCACCATATTATGATGTTGCCCAAGTTTTGGGCTCGATCCGAAATCAATAGGTGTTCCAAATTGGACAATTCAAGTTCAACGGCAGTTCGTTCCTAATTGGAGTGGTTGGTGTATTCCATACTTCTAGCAATTGGATTTCACTCAAAACTCACCAAATGACTCCTCCCACCATATTATGATGTTGCCCAAGTTTGGGGCTCGATCCGAAATCAATAGGTGTGAGAAATTGGACAATTAAAGTTCAACGGCATTTCGTTCCTAATTGGAGTGGTTGGTGTATTCCATACTTCTAGCGATTGGATTTCACTCAAAACTCACCAAATGACTCCTCCCACCATATTATGATGTTGCCCAAGTTTGGGGCTAGATCCGAAATCAATAGGTGTGAGAACTTGGACAATTCAAGTTCAACGGCAGTTCGTTCCTAATTGGAGTGGTTGGTGTATTCCATACTTCTAGCTATTGGATTTCACTCAAAACTCACCAAATGACTACTCCCACCATATTATGATGTTGCCCAAGTTTGGGGCTCGATCCGAAATCAATAGGCGTCAGAAATTGGACAATTCAAGTCCAACGGCAGTTCGTTCCTAATTGGATGGTTGGTGTATTCCATACTTCTAGCAATTGGATTTCACTCAAAACTCACCAAATGACTCCTCCCACCATATTATGATGTTGCCCAAGTTTGGGGCTCGATCCGAAATCAATAGGTGTGAGAAATTGGACAATTCAAGTTCAACGGCAGTTCGTTCCTAAGTGGAGTGGTTGGTGTATTCCATACTTCTAGCAACTGGATTTCACTCAAAACTAACCAAATGACTCGTCCCACCATATTATGATGTTGCCCAAGTTTTGGGCTCGATCCGAAATCAATAGGTGTTCCAAATTGGACAATTCAAGTTCAACGGCAGTTCGTTCCTAATTGGAGGGGTTGGTGTATTCCATACTTCTAGCAATTGGATTTCACTCAAAACTCACCAAATGACTCCTCCCACCATATTATGATGTTGCCCAAGTTTGGGGCTCGATCCGAAATCAATAGGTGTTCGAAATTGGACAATTCAAGTTCAACGGCAGTTCGTTCCTAATTGGAGTGGTTGGTGTATTCCATACTTCTAGCAACTGGATTTCACTCAAAACTAACCAAATGACTCCTCCCACCATATTATGATGTTGCCCAAGTTTGGGGCTCGATCCGAAATCAATAGGTGTTCGAAATTGGACAATTCAAGTTCAACGGCAGTTCGTTCCTAATTGGAGTGGTTGGTATATTCCATACTTCTAGCGATTGGATTTCACTCAAAACTCACGAAATGACTCCTCCCACCATATTACGATGTCGCCCAGGTTTGGGGCTCGATCCGAAATCAATAGGTGTGAGAAATTGGACAATTCAAGTTCAACGGCAGTTCGTTCGTAATTGGAGTGGTTAGTGTATTCCATACTTCTAGCGATTGGATTTCACTCAAAACTCACCAAATGACTCCTCCCACCATATTATGATGTTTCCCAAGTTTGGGGCTCGATCCGAAATCAATAGGTGTGAGAAATTGGACAATTCAAGTACAACGGCAGTTCGTTCCTAATTGGGGTGGTTGGTGTATTCCATACTTCTAGCAACTGGATTTCACTCAAAACTAACCAAATGACTCCTCCCACCATATTATGATGTTGCCCAAGTTTTGGGCTCGATCCGAAATCAATAGGTGTTCCAAATTGGACAATTCAAGTTCAACGGCAGTTCGTTCCTAATTGGAGTGGTTGGTGTATTCCATACTTCTAGCAGTTGGATTTCACTCAAAACTCACCAAATGACTCCTCCCACCATATTATGATGTTGCCCAAGTTTGGGGCTCGATCCGAAATCAATAGGTGTGAGAAATTGGACAATTCAAGTTCAACGACAGTTCGTTCCTAATTGGAGTGGTTGGTGTATTCCATACTTCTAGCGATTGGATTTCACTAAAAACTCACCAAATGACTCCTCCCACCATATTATGATGTGGCCCAAGTTTGGGGCTCGATCCGAAATCAATAGGTATGAGAACTTGGACAATTCAAGTTCAACGGCAGTTCGTTCCTAATTGGAGTGGTTGGTGTATTCCATACTTCTAGCAATTGGATTTCACTCAAAACTCACCAAATGACTCCTCCCACCATATTATGATGTTGCCCAAGTTTGGGCCTCGATCCGAAATCAATAGGTGTTCGAAATTGGACAATTCAAGTTGAACGGCAGTTCGTTCCCAATTGGGGTGGTTGGTGTATTCCATACTTCTAGCGATTGGATTTCACTCAAAACTAACCAAATGACTCCTCCCACCATATTATGATGTTGCCCAAGTTTTGGGCTCGATCCGGAATCAATAGGTGTTCCAAATTGGACAATTCAAGTTCAACGGCAGTTCGTTCCAAATTGGAGTGGTTGGTGTATTCCATACTTCTACTGATTGGATTTCACTCAAAACTCACCAAATGACTCCTCCCACCATATTACGATGTTGCCCAAGTTTGGGGCTCGATCCGAAATCAATAGGTGTGAGAAATTGGACAATTCAAGTTCAACGGCAGTTCGTTCGTAATTGGAGTGGTTGGTGTATTCCATACTTCTAGCGATTGGATTTCACTCAAAACTCACCAAATGACTCCTCCCACCATATTACGATGTTGCCCAAGTTTGGGGCTCGATCCGAAATCAATAGGTGTGAGAAATTGGACAATTCAAGTTCAACGGCAGTTCGTTCGTAATTGGAGTGGTTGGTGTATTCCATACTTCTAGCGATTGGATTTCACTCACCACATGACTCCTCCCGCCATATTATGATGTTGCCCAAGTTTGGGGCTCGATCCGAAATCAATAGGTGTGAGAAATTGGACAATTCAAGTTCATCGGCAGTTCGTTCCTAATTGGAGAGGTTGGTGTATTCCATACTTCTAGCGATTGGATTTCACTCAAAACTCACCAAATGACTTATTGTGTAGATACAGCTGCACCGAAATGGATTAAGCTGCATCCTCAACTTGTGATACTCGCAAGTGCACGAACCGTTGGTAGTTTAGCGTATGTAAGTGCGAGGTCGATTCCACAGGGATTGGTGATTGAATGATCCAATTCATTTTCCCTACACAAAACAGAAATGAAAAAGAAAGGAAATAAATAAAACAAGGAAGAAATAACTCAAGCAAATAAGTTCCCAAGTTCAATTAGATTAACGGATTGATTCTAGCTAAAGTATGATTAAGCCATGGTGTTTGGTCATAACCTTGTGTTCCTAGTTCCCTAATTTGATCATTTGTTGTCTAACCTAAAATTAAGCATTAGGAACCCATTAAGCATCGAAGAACAATTTAAACAACCAAGCATGTATCTAATCCCTGTTGTCGAATGTCCATACATACTCTTCCTGTTCATAGTTCAATTCGAATTAAAGCATGGTGTATACTCTTAATTCAAACCAAGATAGCTAACATGCTAGCCTAAATGGTGATCAATCATTCAAACTAGCATATTAACTTATAAGCATAATGAATAAGAACAAAAACCATAATTGAAACTTGGAAACTAATTCAACTTGAAAACTTAAGAAAAGAATTTACATTACAAAGAAAAATAAACTACAACTAAGAAGTAAAAGGAAAGCTAGAGTTGAGAACTAGAAAGCAAAATTAAGAGAATTTGAGGGAGAGAATGGAAGGGAGCTCTAGAGAAGTGTTTGAGAGCTCCCCCCCTTGAGGTGTGTTTACAAGCTTAGAGAACATCCCTATTTATAGGCCTAGGGGAAGTGAAAATCTGAATTCAATATGGCTAATGCATACAACACTTGTATTATAAAATCTTGAATTGGTTGATGCACTTGTATTAGAAAATTTGAATTGGTTGATGCACTTCACCAATAAATCCCACCAGCAGCCCTAGCTCATCTTCATGTCACCATGACCAAGCTTCCAACCAGAAACAATAGCTCATCCGGAGGTCAGCATGACCAGCAACTTCAAGGGCTTACAAATTGGGCTTCCCTTAAGCAAATGACGACTTTAAGCACTCCACATTGAAGTTCAGAATGTGGTTGATCCAACCACACAAGTATTGGCCCAATCCAAGCTGGGATGAAGAAGTTAAGGCCAAAACAAATTGCTAACTCGTTTTTGATCGCTGACAAAATCCATCCTGAGCATGGTTCTGTGTTTGCTAGGTGACAGACTCCATATGTATCCAATGGGGCTGCATTTTGGATATGTTATAGTACACACCCATTGGAACAACGTTCATGAAGAATGTTGCCTCATCCGAGCTATGTAGGTTGCTGAAACAAAGCTTGCAATATGACCTACGAAACTGGACTGGCAGGGGGCTGTAGCCAAAATGAGTTTGAATTTAAGCTCTTCATTGATTCATCCAAATTAGGCCTTAACATGCTTGAATTGCATGAATTATTCTCTCTTGCTCTTTTTGCCTACAAAACACACAAAGAGAGGCAAATAACATAGAAATCTAGGAAACTAAGCAAAAGAAGTAAGTAAATTTGGGCATGTATATGTATGAAATTATGAGCTTAACATGACTCCTCCCACCATATTATGATGTTGCCCAAGTTTGGGGCTCGATCCGAAATCAATAGGTGTGAGATATTGGACAATTCAAGTTCAACGGCAGTTCGTTCCTAATTGGAGTGGTTGGTGTATTCCATACTTCTAGCGATTGGATTTCACTCAAAACTCACCAAATGACTCCTCCCACCATATTATGATGTTGCCCAAGTTTGGGGCTCGATCCGAAATCAATAGGTGTGAGAAATTGGACAATTCAAGTTCAACGGCAGTTCGTTCCTAATTGGAGTGGTTGGTGTATTCCATACTTCTAGCGATTGGATTTCACTCAAAATTCACCAAATGACTCCTCCCACCATATTATGACGTTGCCCAAGTTTGGGGCTCGATCCGAAATCAATAGGTGTGAGAAATTGGACAATTCAAGTTCAACGGCAGTTCGTTCCTAATTGGAGTTTAGGCTGCATTTGGATATGTTATAGTATACACCCATTGGAACAACTTTCATGAAGAATGTTGCCTCATCCGAGCTATGTAGGTTGTTGAAACAAAGCTTGCAATATGACCTACGAAACTGGACTGGAAGGGGGCTGTAGCCAAAATGAGTTTGTCTTTAAGCTCTTCATGGATTCATCCAAATTAGGCCTTAACATGCTTGAATTGCATGAATTATGCTCTCTTGCTCTTTTTGCCTACAAAACACACAAAGAGAGGCAAATAACATAGAAATCTAGGAAACTAAGCAAAAGAAGTAAGTAAATTTGGGCATGTATATGTATGAAATTATGAGCTTAACATGACTCCTCCCACCATATTATGATGTTGCCCAAGTTTGGGGCTCGATCCGAAATCAATAGGTGCGAGAAATTGGACAATTCAAGTTCAACGGCAGTTCGTTTCTAATTGGAGTGGTTGGTGTATTCCACACTTATAGCGATTGGATTTCACTCAAAACTCACCAAATGACTCCTCCCACCATATTATGATGTTGCCCAAGTTTGGGGCTCGATCCGAAATCAATAGGTGTGAGAAATTGGACAATTCAAGTTCAACAGCAGTTCGTTCCTAATTGGAGTGGTTGGTGTATTCCATACTTCTAGCGATTGGATTTCACTCAAAACTCACCAAATGACTCCTCCCACCATATTATGATGTTGCCCAAGTTTGGGGCTCGATCCGAAATCAATAGGTGTGAGAAATTGGACAATTCAAGTTCAACGGCAGTTCGTTCCAAGTTGGAGTGGTTGGTGTATTCCATACTTCTAGCGATTGGATTTTACTCAAAACTCACCAAATGACTCCTCCCACCATATTATGATGTTGCCCATGTTTGGGGCTCGATCCGAAATAAATAGGTGTGAGAAATTGGACAATTCAAGTTCAACGGCAGTTCGTTCCTAATTGGAGTGGTTGGTGTATTCCATACTTCTAGCGATTGGTTTTCACTCAAAACTCACCAAATGACTCCTCCCACCATATTACGATGTTGCCCAAGTTTGGGGCTCGATCCGAAATCAATAGTTGTGAGAAATTGGACAATTCAAGCTCAACGGCAGTTCGTTCCTAATTGGAGTGGTTGGTGTATTCCATACTTCTAGCGATTGGATTTCACTCAAAACTCACCAAATGACTCCTCCCACCACATTATGATGTTGCCCAAGTTTGGGGCTCGATCCGAAATCAATAGGTGTTCCAAACTGGACAATTCAAGTTCAACGGCAGTTCGTTCCTAATTGGAGTGGTTGGTGTATTCCATACTTCTAGCGATTGGATTTCACTCAAAACTCACCAAATGACTCCTCCCACCATATTATGATGTTGCCCAAGTTTGGGGTTCGATCCGAAATCAATAGGTGTTCCAAATTGGACAATTCAAGTTCAACGGCAGTTCGTTCCTAATTGGAGTGGTTGGTGTATTCCATACTTCTAGCGATTGGATTTTACTCAAAACTCACCAAATGACTCCTCCCACCATATGATGATGTTGCCCAAGTTTGGGGCTCGATCCGAAATCAATAGGTGTGAGAAATTGGACAATTCAAGTTCAACGGCAGTTCATTCCTAATTGGAGTGGTTGGTGTATTCCATACTTCTAGCAATTGAATTTCACTCAAAACTCACCAAATGACTCCTCCCACCATATTATGATGTTGCCCAAGTTTGGGGCTCGATCCGAAATCAATAGGTGTGAGAAATTGGACAATTCAAGTTCAACGGCAGTTCGTTCCTAATTGGAGTGGTTGGTGTATTCCATACTTCTAGCGATTGGATTTCACTCAAAACTCACCAAATGACTCCTCCCACCACATTATGATGTTGCCCAAGTTTGGGGCTCGATCCGAAATCAATAGGTGTTCCAAACTGGACAATTCAAGTTCAACGGCAGTTCGTTCCTAATTGGAGTGGTTGGTGTATTCCATACTTCTAGCGATTGGATTTCACTCAAAACTCACCAAATGACTCCTCCCACCATATTATGATGTTGCCCAATTTTTGGGGTCGATCCGAAATCAATAGGTGTGAGAAATTGGACAATTCAATTTCAACGGCAGTTCATTCCGAATTGGAGTGGTTGGTGTATTCCATACTTCTAGTGATTGGATTTCACTCAAAACTCACCAAATGACTCCTCCCACCACATTATGATGTTGCCCAACTTTGGGGCTCGATCCGAAATCAATAGGTGTTCGAAATTGGACAATTCAAGTTCACCGGCAGTTCGTCCTAATTGGAGTGGTTGGTGTATTCCGTACTTCTAGCGATTGGATTTCACTCAAAACTAACCAAATGACTCCTCGCACCATATTATGATAGTTCCCAAGTTTGGGGCTCGATCCGAAATCAAGAGGTGTGAGAAATTGGACAATTCAAGTTCAACGGCAGTTCGTTGCTAATTGGAATGGTTGGTGTATTCCATCCTTCTAGCGATTGGATTTCACTCAAAACTCACCAAACGACTCCTCCCACCATATTATGATGTTGCCCAAGTTTGGGGCTCGATCAGAAGTCAATAGGTGTGAGAAATTGGACAATACAAGTTCAACGGCAGTTCGTTGCTAATTGGAATGGTTGGTGTATTCCATACTTCTAGCGATTGGATTTCACTCAAAACTCGCCAAATGACTCCCCCCACCACATTATGATGTTGCCCAAGTTTGGAGTTCGATCCGAAATCAATAGGTGTTCCAAATTGGACAATTCAAGTTCAACGGCAGTTCGTTCCTAATTGGAGTGGTTGGTTCTAGCGATTGGATTTCACTCAAAACTCACCAAATGACTCCTTCCACCATATTATGATGTTGCCCAAGTTTGGGGCTCGGTCCGAAATCAATAGGTGTTCCAAATTGGACAATTCAAGTTCGACGGCAGTTCGTTCCTAATTGGAGTGGTTGGTGTATTCCGTACTTCTAACGATTGGATTTCACACAAAACTCACCAAACGACTCCTCCCACCATATTATGATGTTGCCCAAGTTTGGGGCTCGATCCGAAATCAATAGGTGTTCCAAATTGGACAATTCAAGTTCAACGGCAGTTCGTTCCTAATTGGAGTGGTTGGTGTATTCCATACTTCTAGCGATTGGATTTCACTCAAAACTTACCAAATGACTCCTCCCACCGTGTTATGATGTTGCCCAAGTTTGGGGCTCAATCCGAAATTAATAGGTGTGAGAAATTGGACAATTCAAGTTCAACGGAAGTTCGTTCCTAATTGGAGTGGTTGGTGTATTCCATACTTCTACCAATTGGATTTCACTCAAAACTCACCAAATGACTCCTCCCACCATATTATGATGTTGCCCAAGTTTGGGGCTCGATCCGAAATCCGTAGGTGTTCCAAATTGGACAATTCAAGTTCAACGGCAGTTCGTACCAAATTGGAGTGGTTGGTGTATTCCATACTTCTAGCGATTGGATTTCACAAAAAACTCACCAAATGACTCCTCCGACCATATGATGATGTTGCCCAAGTCTTGTGCTCGATCTGAAATCAATAGGTGTGAGAAATTGGACAATTCAAGTTCAACGGCAGTTCGTTCCTAATGGGAGTGGTTGGTGTATTCCATACTTCTAGCGATTGAATTTCACTCAAAACTCACCAAATGACTCCTCCCACCATATTATGATGTTTCCCAAGTTTTGGGCTCGATCCGAAATCAATAGGTGTGAGAAATTGGACAATTCAAGTTCAACGGCAGTTCGTTCCTAATTGGAGTGGTTGGTGTATTCCATACTTCTAGCGATTGGATTTTACTCAAAACTCACCAAATGACTCCTCCCACCATATTATGATGTTGCCCAAGTTTGGGGCTCGATCCGAAATCAATAGGTGTTCCAAATTGGACAATTCAAGTTCAACGGCAGTTCGTTCCTAATTGGAGTGGTTGGTGTATTCCGTACCTCTAGCGTTTGGATTTTACTCAAAACTCACCAAATGACTCCTCCCACCATATTATGATATTGCCCAAGTTTGGGGCTCGATCCGAAATCAATAGGTGTGAGAAATTGGACAATTCAAGTTCAACGGCAGTTCGTTCCTAATTGGAGTGGTTGGTGTATTCCATACTTCTAGCGATTAGATTTCAGTCAAAACTCACCAAATGACTCCTCCCACCGCATTATGATGTTGCCCAAGTTTGGGGCTCGATCCGAAATCAATAGGTGTTCCAAATTGGTCAATTCAAGTTCAACGGCAGTTCGTTCCTAATTGGAGTGGTTGGTGCATTCGCCACTTCTAGCGATTGGATTTCACTCAAAACTCATCAAATGACTCCTCCCACCATATTATGATGTTTCCCAAGTTTTGGGGTCGATCCGAAATCAATAGGTGTGCGAAATTGGACAATTCAAGTTCAACGGCAGTTCGTTCCTAATTGGAGTGGTTGGTGTATTCCATACTTCTAGCGATTGGATTTCACTCAAAACTCACCAAATGACTCCTCCCACCATATTATGATGTTGCCCAAGTTTGGGGCTCGATCCGAAATCCATAGGTGTTCCAAATTGGACAATTCAAGTTCAACGGCAGTTCGTTCCATATTATGATGTTGCCCAAGTTTGGGGCTCGGTCCGAAATCAATAGGTGTTCCAAATTGGACAATTGAAGTTCAACGGCAGTTCGTACCAAATTGGAGTGGTTGGTGTATTCCATCCTTCTAGCGATTGGATTTCACTCAAAACTCACCAAACGACTCCTCCCACCATATTATGATGTTGCCCAAGTTTTGGGCTCGATCCGAAGTCAATAGGTGTGAGAAATTGGACAATACAAGTTCAACGGCAGTTCGTTGCTAATTGGAATGGTTGGTGTATTCCATACTTCTAGCGATTGGATTTCACTCAAAACTCGCCAAATGACTCCCCCCACCATATTATGATGTTGCCCAAGTTTGGGCCTCGATCCGAAATCAATAGGTGTTCCAAATTGGACAATTCAAGTTCAACGGCAGTTCGTTCCATATTATGATGTTGCCCAAGTTTGGGGCTCGGTCCGAAATCAATAGGTGTTCCAAATTGGACAATTGAAGTTCAACGGCAGTTCGTACCAAATTGGAGTGGTTGGTGTATTCCATACTTCTAACGATTGGATTTCACACAAAACTCACCAAACGACTCCTCCCACCATATTATGATGTTGCCCAAGTTTGGGGCTCAATCCGAAATTAATAGGTGTGAGAAATTGGACAATTCAAGTTCAACGGCAGTTCGTACCAAATTGGAGTGGTTGGTGTATTCCATACTTCGAGCGATTGGATTTCACTCAAAACTCACCAAACGACTCCTCCCACCATATTATGATGTTGCCCAAGTTTGGGGCTCGATCCGAAATCCATAGGTGTGAGAAATTGGACAATTCAAGTTCAACGGCAGTTCGTTCCTAATTGGAGTGGTTGGTGTATTCCATACTTCTAGCGATTGGATTTCACTCAAAACTCACCAAATGAATCCTCCCACCATATTATGATTTTGCCCAACTTTTGGGCTCGATCCAAAATCAATAGGTGTGAGAAATTGGACAATTCAAGTTCAACGGCAGTTCGTTCCTAATTGGAGTGGTTAGTGTATTCCATACTTCTAGCGATTGGATTTCACTCAAAACTCACCAAATGACTCCTCCCACCATATTATGATGTTGCCCAAGTTTGGGGCTCAATCCGAAATCAATAGGTGTGAGAAATTGGACAATTCAAGTTCAACGGCAGTTCGTTCCTAATTGGAGTGGTTGGTGTATTCCATACTTCTAGCGATTAGATTTCACTCAAAACTCACCAAATGACTCCTCCCACCACATTATGATGTTGCCCAAGTTTGGGGCTCGATCCGAAATCAATAGGTGTTCCAAATTGGACAATTCAAGTTCAACGGCAGTTCGTTCCTAATTGGAGTGGTTGGTGTATTCCATACTTCTAGCGATTGGATTTCAATCAAAACTCACCAAATGACTCCTCCCACCATATTATGATGTTGCCCAAGTTTGGGGCTCGATCCGAAATCCATAGGTGTGAGAAATTGGACAATTCAAGTTCAACGGCAGTTCGTTCCTAATTGGAGTGGTTGGTGTATTCCATTCTTCTAGCGACTGGATTTCACTCAAAACTCACCAAATGACTCCTCCCACCATATTATGATGTTGCCCAAGTTTGGGGCTCGATCCGAAATCAATAGGTGTGAGAAATTGGACAATTCAAGTTCAACGGCAGTTCGTTCCTAATTGGAGTGGTTGGGGTATTCCATACTTCTAGCGATTAGATTTCACTCAAAACTCACCAAATGACTCCTCCCACCACATTATGATGTTGCCCAAGTTTGGGGCTCGATCCGAAATCAATAGGTGTTCCAAATTGGTCAATTCAAGTTCAACGGCAGTTCGTTCCTAATTGGAGTGGTTGGTGTATTCGCTACTTCTAGCGATTGGATTTCACTCAAAAACTCATCAAATGACTCCTCCCACCATATTATGATGTTTCCCAAGTTTTGGGGTCGATCCGAAATCAATAGGTGTGAGAAATTGGACAATTCAAGTTCAACGGCAGTTCGTTCCTAATTGGAGTGGTTGGTGTATTCCATACTTCTAGCGATTGGATTTCACTCAAAACTCACCAAATGACTCCTCCCACCATATTATGATGTTGCCCAAGTTTGGGGCTCGATCCGAAATCCATAGGTGTTCCAAATTGGACAATTCAAGTTCAACGGCAGTTCGTACCAAATTGGAGTGGTTGGTGTATTCCATCCTTCTAGCGATTGGATTTCACTCAAAACTCACCAAATGACTCCTCCCACTATATTATAATGTTGCCCAAGTTTGGGGTTCGATCCGAAATCAATAGGTGTGGGAAATTGAACAATTGAAGTTAAACAGTAGTTCGTTCCTAACGGGAGTGGTTGGTGTATTCCACACTTCTAGCGATTGGATTTCACTCAAAACTCACCAAATGACTCCTCCCACCATATTATGATGTTGCCCAAGTTTTGGGCTCGATCCGAAATCAATAGGTGTGGGAAATTGGACAATTCAAGTTCAACGGCAGTTCGTACCTAATTGGAGTGGTTGGTGTATTCCATACTTCTAGCGATTGGATTTCACACAAAACTCACCAAATGACTCCTCCCACCATATTATGATTTTGCCCAACTTTTGGGCTCGATCCAAAATCAATCGGTGTTCCAAATTGGACAATTCAAGTTCAACGGCAGTTCGTTCCTAATTGGAGTGGTTGGTGTATTCCATACATCTAGCGATTGGATTTCACTCAAAACTCACCAAATGACTCCTCCCACCATATTATGGTCTTGCACAAATTTGGGGTTCGATCCGAAATCAATAGGTGTGAGAAATTGGACAATTCAAGTTCGAAGGCAGTTCGTTCCTAATTGGAGTGGTTGGTGTATTCCATACTTCTAGCGATTGGATTTCACTCGAAACTCACCAAAGGACTCCTCCCACCATATTATGATGTTGCCCAAGTTTTGGGCTTGATCTGAAATCAATAGCTGTTCGAAATTGGACAAATCAAGTTCAACGGCAGTTCGTTCCTAATTGGAGTGGTTGGTGTATTCCATACTTCTAGAGATTGGATTTCACTCAAAAACTCACCAAATGACTCCTCCCACCATATTATGATGTTGCCCAATTTTTGGGGTCGATCCGAAATCAATAGGTGTGAGAAATTGGACAATTCAATTTCAACGGCAGTTCATTCCGAATTGGAGTGGTTGGTGTATTCCATACTTCTAGTGATTGGATTTCACTCAAAACTCACCAAATGACTCCTCCCACCACATTATGATGTTGCCCAACTTTGGGGCTCGATCCGAAATCAATAGGTGTTCGAAATTGGACAATTCAAGTTCACCGGCAGTTCGTCCTAATTGGAGTGGTTGGTGTATTCCGTACTTCTAGCGATTGGATTTCACTCAAAACTAACCAAATGACTCCTCGCACCATATTATGATAGTTCCCAAGTTTGGGGCTCGATCCGAAATCAAGAGGTGTGAGAAATTGGACAATTCAAGTTCAACGGCAGTTCGTTGCTAATTGGAATGGTTGGTGTATTCCATCCTTCTAGCGATTGGATTTCACTCAAAACTCACCAAACGACTCCTCCCACCATATTATGATGTTGCCCAAGTTTGGGGCTCGATCCGAAGTCAATAGGTGTGAGAAATTGGACAATACAAGTTCAACGGCAGTTCGTTGCTAATTGGAATGGTTGGTGTATTCCATACTTCTAGCGATTGGATTTCACTCAAAACTCGCCAAATGACTCCCCCCACCATATTATGATGTTGCCCAAGTTTGGGGTTCGATCCGAAATCAATAGGTGTTCCAAATTGGACAATTCAAGTTCAACGGCAGTTCGTTCCTAATTGGAGTGGTTGGTTCTAGCGATTGGATTTCACTCAAAACTCATCAAATGACTCCTCCCACCATATTATGATGTTGCCCAAGTTTGGGTCTCGGTCCGAAATCAATAGGTGTTCCAAATTGGACAATTCAAGTTCAACGGCAGTTCGTACCAAATTGGAGTGGTTGGTGTATTCCATACTTCTAACGATTGGATTTCACACAAAACTCACCAAACGACTCCTCCCACCATATTATGATGTTGCCCAAGTTTGGGGCTCAATCCGAAATTAATAGGTGTGAGAAATTGGACAATTCAAGTTCAACGGCAGTTCGTACCAAATTGGAGTGGTTGGTGTATTCCATACTTCTAGCGATTGGATTTCACTCAAAACTCACCAAACGACTCCTCCCACCATATTATGATGTTGCCCAAGTTTGGGGCTCGATCCGAAATCCATAGGTGTGAGAAATTGGACAATTCAAGTTCAACGGCAGTTCGTTCCTAATTGGAGTGGTTGGTGTATTCCGTACTTCTAGCGATTGGATTTCACTCAAAACTCACCAAATGACTCCTCCCACTATATTATAATGTTGCCCAAGTTTGGGGTTCGATCCGAAATCAATAGGTGTGGGAAATTGAACAATTCAAGTTAACCAGTAGTTCGTTCCTAACGGGAGTGGTTGGTGTATTCCATACTTCTAGCGATTGGATTTCACTCAAAACTCACCAAATGACTCCTCCCACCATATTATGATGTTGCCCAAGTTTTGGGCTCGATCCGAAATCAATAGGTGTGAGAAATTGGACAATTCAAGTTCAACGGCAGTTCGTACCTAATTGGAGTGGTTGGTGTATTCCATACTTCTAGCGATTGGATTTCACTCAAAACTTACCCAATGACTCCTCCCACCATATTATGATGTTGCCCAAGTTTGGGGCTCGATCCGAAATCAATAGGTGTTCCAAATTCGACAATTCAAGTTCAACGGCAGTTCGTTCCTAATTGGAGTGGTTGGTGTATTCCATACATCTAGCGATTGGATTTCACTCAAAACTCACCAAATGACTCCTCCCACCATATTATGGTCTTGTACAAATTTGGGGTTCGATCCGAAATCAATAGGTGTGAGAAATTGGACAATTCAAGTTCAAAGGCAGTTCGTTCCTAATTGGAGTGGTTGGTGTATTCCATACTTCTAGCGATTGGATTTCACACGAAACTCACCAAAGGACTCCTCCCACCATATTATGATGTTGCCCAAGTTTTGGGCTTGATCTGAAATCAATAGCTGTTCGAAATTGGACAAATCAAGTTCAACGGCAGTTCGTTCCTAATTGGAGTGGTTGGTGTATTCCATACTTCTAGAGATTGGATTTCACTCAAAACTCACCAAATGACTCCTCCCACCATATTATGATGTTGCCCAAGTTTTGGGGTCGATCTGAAATCAATAGGTGTGAGAAATTGGACAATTCAATTTCAACGGCAGTTCATTCCGAATTGGAGTGGTTGGTGTATTCCATACTTCTAGCGATTGGATTTTACTCGAAACTCACCAAATGACTCCTCCCACCGTATTTTGATGTTGCCCAAGTTTTGGGCTCGATCCGAAATCAATAGGTGTTCCAAATTGGACAATTCAAGTTCAACGGCAGTTCGTTCCTAATTGGAGTGGTTGGTGTATTCCATACTTCTAGTGATTGGATTTCACTCAAAACTCACCAAATGACTCCTCCCACCACATTATGATGTTGCCCAACTTTGGGGCTCGATCCGAAATCAATAGGTGTTCGAAATTGGACAATTCAAGTTCACCAGCAGTTCGTCCTAATTGGAGTGGTTGGTGTATTCCGTACTTTTAGCGATTGGATTTCACTCAAAACTAACCAAATGACTCCTCGCACCATATTATGATAGTTCCCAAGTTTGGGGCTCGATCCGAAATCAAGAGGTGTGAGAAATTGGACAATTCAAGTTCAACGGCAGTTCGTTCCTAGTTGGAGTGGCTGGTGTATTCCATACTTCTAGCGATTGGATTTCCCTCAAAACTCACCAAAGGACTCCTCCCACCATATTATGATGTTGCCCAAGTTTTGGGCTCGATCCGAAATCAATAGGTGTTCGAAATTAGCGATTGGATTTCACCCAAAATTCACCAAAAGACTCCTCCCACCATATTATGGTGTTGCCCAAGTTTTGGGCTCGATCCGAAATCAATAGGTGTGAGAAATTGGTCAATTCAATTTCAACGACAGTTCGTTCCTAATTGGAGTGGTTGCTGTATTCCATACTTCTAGCGATTGGATTTCACTCAAAACTCACCAAATGACTCCTCCCACCATATTATGATGTTGCCCAAGTTTTGGGCTCGATCCGAAATCAATCGGTGTGAGAAATTGGTCATTTCTATTTCAACGACAGTTCGTTCCTAATTGGATTGGTTGGTGTATTCCATACTCCTAGCTATTGGATTTCACTCAAAACTCACCAAATGACTCCTCCCACCATATTATGATGTTGCCCAAGTTTGGGGCTCGATCCGAAATCGATAGGCGTTCCAAATTGGACAATTCAAGTTCAACGGCAGTTCGTTCCTAATTGGAGTGGTTGGTGTATTCCATACTTCTAGCGATTGGATTTCACTCAAAACTCACCCAATGACTCCTTCCACCATATTGTGATGTTGCCCAAGTTTGGGGCTCGATCCGAAATCAATAGGTGTTCCAAATTGGACAATTCAAGTTCAACGGCAGTTCGTTCCTAATTGGAGTGGTTGGTGTATTCCATACTTCTAGCGATTGGATTTCACTCAAAACTCCCCAAATGACTACTCCCACCATATTATGATGTTGCCCATGTTTTGGGCTCGATCCGAAATCAATAGGTGTGAGAAATTGGACAATTCAAGTTCAACGGCAGTTCGTTCCTAATTGGAGTGGTTGGTGTATTCCTTACTTCTAGCGATTGGATTTCACTCAGAACACACCAAATGAGTCCTCCCACCAAATTATGATGTTGCCCAAGTTTTGGGCTCGATCCGAAATCAATAAGTGTTCCAAATTGGACAATTCTAGTGCAACGGCAGTTCGTTCCTAATTGGAGTGGTTGGTGTATTCCATACTTCTAGCGATTGGATTTCACTCAAAACTCACCAAAGGACTCCTCCCACCATATTATGATGTTGCCAAAGTTTTGGGCTCGATCCGAAATCAATAGGTGTGATAAATTGGTCAATTCAATTTCAACGACAGATCGTTCCTAATTCGAGTGGTTGGTGTATTCCATACTTCTAGCGATTGGATTTCACTCAAAACTCACCAAATGACTCCTCCCACCATATTATGATGTTGCCCAAGTTTTGGGCTCGATCCGAAATCAATAGGTGTGAGAAATTGGTCAATTCAATTTCAACGACAGTTCGTTCCTAATTGGAGTGGTCAGTGTATTCCACACTTCTAGCTATTGGATTTCACTCAAAACTCACCAAATGACTCCTCCCACCATATTATGATGTTGCCCAAGTTTTGGGCTCGATCCGAAATCAATAGGTGTGAGAAATTGGTCAATTCAATTTCAACGACAGTTCGTTCCTAATTGGAGTGGTCAGTGTATTCCACACTTCTAGCTATTGGATATCACTCAAAACTCACCAAATGACTCCTCCCACCATATTATGATGTTGCGCATGTTTTGGACTCGATCCGAAATCGATAGGTGTTCCAAATTAGACAATTCAAGTTCAACGGCAGTTCGTTCCAAATCGGAGTGGTTGGTGTATTCCATACTTCTAGCGATTGGATTTCACTCAAAACTCACCAAATGACTCCTCGCACCATATTATGATGTTGGCAAAGTTTGGCGCTCGATCCGAAATCAATAGGTGTGAGAAATTGGACAATTCAAGTTCAACGGCAGTTCGTTCCTAATTGGAGTGGTTGGTGTATTCCATACCTCTAGCGATTGGATTTCACTCCAAACTCACCAAAGGACTCCTCCCACCATATTATGATGTTGCCCAAGTTTTGGGCTCGATCCGAAAGCAATAGGTGTTCGAAATTGGACAATTCAAGTTCAACGGCAGTTCGTTCGTAATTGGAATGGTTGGTGTATTCCATACTTCTAGCGATTGGATTTCACTCAAAACTCACCAAAGGACTCCTCCCACCATATTATGATATTTTCCAAGTTTTGCGCTCGATCCGAAATCAATAGGTGTTCGAAATTGGACAATTCAAGTTCAACGGCAGTTCGGTCCTAATTGGAATGGTTGGTGTATTCCATACTTCTAGCGATTGGATTTCACTCAAAACTCCCCAAATGACTCCTCCCACCATATTATGATGTTGCCCAAGTTTTGGGCTCTATCCGAAATCAATAGGTGTGAGAAATTGGACAATTCAAGTTCAACGGCAGTTCGTTCCTAATTGGAGTGGTTGGTGTATTCCATACTTCTAGCGATTGGATTTCACTCAAAACTCACCAAATGACTCCTCCCACCATATTATGATGTTGCCCAAGTTTTGGGCTCTATCCGAAATCAATAGGTGTGAGAAATTGGACAATTCAATTTCAACGGCAGTTCGTTCCTAATTGGAGTGGTTGGTGTATTCCATACTTGTAGCGATTGGATTTCACTCAAAACTCACCAAACGACTCCTCCCACCATATTATGATGTTGCCCAAGTTTTGGGCTCGATCCGAAATCAATAGGTGTGAGAAATTGGTCAATTCAATTTCAACGACAGATCGTTCCTAATTCGAGTGGTTGGTGTATTCCATACTTCTAGCGATTGGATTTCACTCAAAACTCACCAAATGACTCCTCCCACCATATTATGATGTTGCCCAAGTTTTGGGCTCGATCCGAAATCAATAGGTGTTCCAAATTGGACAATTCAAGTTCAACGGCAGTTCGTTCCTAATTGCATTGGTTGGTGTATTCCATACTTCTAGCGAATGGATTTCACCCAAAACTTACCAAATGACTCCTCCCACCATATTATGATGTTGCCCAACTTTTGGGCTCGATCCGAAATCAATAGGTGTGAGAAATTGGACAATTCAATTTCAACGGTAGTTCGTTCCTAATTGGAGTGGTTGGTGTATTCCATACTTCTAGCGATTGGATTTCACTCAAAACTCACCAAATGAATCCTCCCACCATATTATGATGTTGCCCAAGTTTTGGGCTCGATCCGAAATCAATAGGTGTGAGAAATTGGACAATTCAATTTCAACGGTAGTTCGTTCCTAATTGGAGTGGTTGGTGTATTCCATACTTCTAGCGATTGGATTTCACTCAAAACTCACCAAATGAATCCTCCCACCATAGTATGATGTTGCCCACGTTTTGGGCTCGATCCAAAATCAATAGGTGTGAGAAATTGGACAATTCAAGTTCAACGGCAGTTCGTTCCTAATTGGAGTGGCTGGTGTATTCCATACTTCTAGCGATTGGATTTCACTCAAAACTCACCAAACGACTCGTCCCACCATATTATGATGTTGCCCAAGTTTTGGGCTCGATCCGAAATCCATAGGTGTGAGAAATTGAACAATTCAAGTTCAACGGAAGTTCGTTCGTAATTGAAGTGGTTGGTGTATTCCATACTTCTAGCGATTGGATTTCACTCAAAACTCACCAAATGACTCCTCTCACCATATTATGACGTTGTCCAAGTTTGGGGCTTGATCCGAAATCAATAGGTGTGAGAAATTGGACAATTCAAGTTCAACGGCAGTTCGTTCCTAATTGGAGTGGTTCGTGTATTCCATACTTCCAGCGATTGGATTTCACTCAAAACTCACCCAATGACTCCTCCCACCATATTATGATGTTGCCCAAGTTTTGGGCTCGATCCGAAATCAATAGGTGTTCCAAATTGGACAATTCAAGTTCATCGGCAGTTCGTTCCTAATTGCAGTGGTTGATGTACTCCATACTTCTAGCGAATGGATTTCACCCAAAACTTACCAAATGACTCCTCCCACCATATTATGATGTTGCCCAAGTTTTGGGCTCGATCCGAAATCAATAGGTGTAAGAAATTGGACAATTCAATTTCAACGGTAGTTCGTTCCTAATTGGAGTGGTTGGTGTATTCCATACTTCTAGCGATTGGATTTCACTCAAAACTCACCAAATGACTCCTCCCACCATAGTATGATGTTGCCCAAGTTTTGGGCTCGATCCAAAATCAATAGGTGTGAGAAATTGGACAATTCAAGTTCAACAGCAAGTCGTTCCTAATTGGAGTGGTTGGTGTATTCCATACTTCTAGCGATTGGATTTCACTCAAAACTCACCAAATGACTCCTCCCACCATATTATGATGTTGCCCAAGTTGTGGGCTCGATCCGAAATCAATAGGTGTTAGAAATTGGACAATTCAAGTTCAACGGCAGTTCGTTCCTAATTGGAGTGGTTGGAGTATTCGATACTTCTAGCGATTGGATTTCACCCAAAACTCACCAAATGACTCCTCTCACCATATTATGACGTTGCCCAAGTTTGGGGCTTGATCCGAAATCAATAGGTGTGAGAAATTGGACAATTCAAGTTCAACGGCAGTTCGTTCCTAATTGGAGTGGTTCGTGTATTCCATACTTCCAGCGATTGGATTTCACTCAAAACTCACCAAAGGACTCCTCCCACCATATTATGATGTTGCCAAAGTTTTGGGCTCGATCCGAAATCAATAGGTGTGAGAAATTGGTCAATTCAATTTCAACGACAGATCGTTCCTAATTCGAGTGGTTGGTGTATTCCATACTTCTAGCGATTTGATTTCACTCAAAACTCACCAAATGACTCCTCTGTTGGTAATTTTTAACAACAATATTAAAACCTTGCAAGTGCACAAATCAAATGATAGTATAGTAAGCAAGCAAGGGTCATTCCCACAGAGATTGTAATCTAAAGAGATGTTTATCAATGTCACACAAAGAAAACTAGAACACAATTAAACACGAAAACAAAATAAAGATTGAAATCACAAGGACTTCCACACACACGCCAACACCAAGGGGGTTTTGATTTGATTTTGTAAATAAAAGAAAACAGAACAGAATTTAAATTAGAGTTTAAGAGAAATTAGTTTAAAATCAATCAAGAACAATAGCTAGGACTCACTATCCACCTCCAAACAATCAATCAATCCATAAACAACAATAGATAATCAATTTCTAGCAAGCATATGATGACGACACTCACAACAAGATCATGGCATTTGACTCGAGTTGTATGATTCTCTCTTAAGTGTATGTAAAGTGTATGGCATTTACATCAATACGTGTATTCTTAATTGAAATCCAGTATGGCATTTACTCAATTTAACAATCAAGAATCCATTAAGATCAAAGAGAATATGAGTGTCACAAAAACCCTAAAACATGGCATTTGTTATTAGGAATTCAAGAATCGATTTCTCATAACTAGTTCTTAACCCAATTATTCGTTGCAAACAAGAACACATTCAATATGGCAATTGACCTATGTTCTACAACAATTTAATTCCGATACATGCTTCAAAGTTAGCTACTCAAAGAAACAAAATATCAGAATTCACATAACATCGAGAAACCGAAATCATCCCGCTTGTAGAAACTGAAAAATCCATTCAAACTTGTTTATAGAATTGAAATCATGTTTAGGGCTTCAAGATTAAGCCCTAACTAACAAGAAATTAGTTACTCATGTTCTGGGATGAACTCAAAAATAAATACATAAGAACTGAAAATTAAAAGAAGAAAGGAAAAGAAAGAACTCGCTGGCAGCTTTTTCCTCTTGCGCGGTTGATCTCCTTCGGACGTGTATCCTCTGTATGGGGCCTTGGCTGGCCTTTTATATGACTTAAATCAAAGTCCTAAACCCTAAAATTTACTGAAAAGTCGTCCAAGAAGTCTTGGTAAACAAGGAATCCAAATAGGAAAGTAAAGATCACAATTCCTAACTCCACAGGGAAATACAGCTCAGCCCAATTGTCACACGATTTGGGGATCTTCGGCCTTCTAGAAAAATCAGGAAAAATATATTTTAGAAAGATAAATGTCTTATCTTTCCAACCATATATAGCACGTAACTTGGAAAATTCGGGAAGGCTTCCGTTTCTTCATATTCACGTAACATGTACGAAACTGTCCTGTCTGCACGTGGGCTAACTTTACTTGTAATACTGTACCAATTGGCTCGGTAGAAAATTCTGGAAAAATCACAGATTGAACTTCAAGGTGTTAGCTTTCATCTCCAATTGACCTTGCACTAAAATTCCTCCGAAAAGTTGATTTTCCCTTAAAAACCTTCCAAGAGCGCAGAAAAGCTGAAAATCAGAAAAGTGAAGTAATAAGCCCTTTTTAAGTCTAATTCTTCTACAAAGCCTAAGTAAAGAGAGTACATAAATGAGTATATTTATGGACTTATCAATCCTCCCACCATATTATGATGTTGCCCAAGTTTTGGTTGATGTACTCCATACTTCTAGCGAATGGATTTCACCCAAAACTTACCAAATGACTCCTCCCACCATATTATGATGTTGCCCAAGTTTTGGGCTCGATCCGAAATCAATAGGTGTAAGAAATTGGACAATTCAATTTCAACGGTAGTTCGTTCCTAATTGGAGTGGTTGGAGTATTCGATACTTCTAGCGATTGGATTTCACTCAAAACTAACCAATTGACTCCTCCCACCATATTATGATGTTGCCCAAGTTTTGTCCTCGATCGTAAATCAATGGGTGTGCGAAATTGGACAATTCAAGTTCAACGGCAGTTCATTCCTAATTGGAGTGGTTGGTGTATTCCATACTTCTAGCGATTTGATTTCACTCAAAACTCACCAAATGACTCCTCCCACCATATTATGGTGTTGCCCAAGTTTGGGGCTCGAGCCGAAATCAATAGGTGTCAGAAATTGGACAATTCAAGTTCAACGGCAGTTCGTTCCAAATTGGAGTGGTTGGTGTATTCCATACTTCTAGCGATTGGATTTGACTCAAAACTCACCAAATGACTCTTCCCACCATATTATGATGTTGCCCAAGTTTTGGGCTCGATCCGAAATCAATAGGTGTTCCAAATTGGACAATTCAAGTTCAACGGCAGTTCATTCCTAATTGGATTGGTTGGTGTATTCCATACTTCTAGCGATTGGATTTCACTCAAAACTCACCAATTGACTCCTCCCACCATATTATGTTGTTGCCCAAGTTTTGGGCTCGATCCGAAATCAATAGGTGTTCCAAATTAGACAATTCAAGTTCAATGGCAGTTCGTTCCTAATTGCAGTGGTTGGTGTATTCCATACTTCTAGCGATTGGATTTCACTCAAAACTCACCAAATGACTCCTCCAACCATATTATGATGTTGCCCAAGTTTTGGGCTCGTTCCGAAATCAATAGGTGTTAGAAATTGGACAATTCAAGTTCAACGGCAGTTCGTTCCTAATTGCAGTGGTTGGTGTATTCCATACTTCTAGCGATTGGATTTCACTCAAAACTCACCAAATGACTCCTCCCACCATATTATGATGTTGCCCAAGTTGTGGGCTCGATCCGAAATCAATAGGTGTTAGAAATTGGACAATTCAAGTTCAACGGCAGTTCGTTCCTAATTGGAGTGGTTGGAGTATTCGATACTTCTAGCGATTGGATTTCACTCAAAACTCACCAATTGACTCCTCCCACCATATTATGATGTTGCCCAAGTTTTGTCCTCGATCGTAAATCAATGGGTGTGAGAAATTGGACAATTCAAGTTCAACGGCAGTTCGTTCCTAATTGGAGTGGTTGGTGTATTCCATACTTCTAGCGATTGGATTTCACTCAAAACTCACCAAATGACTCCTCCACCATATTATAGTGTTGCCCAAGTTTTGTCCTCGATCGTAAATCAATGGGTGTGAGAAATTGGACAATTCAAGTTCAACGGCAGTTCGTTCCTAATTGGAGTGGTTGGTGTATTCCATACTTCTAGCGATTGGATTTCACTCAAAACTCACCAAATGACTCCTCCACCATATTATAGTGTTGCCCAAGTTTGGGGCTCGAGCCGAAATCAATAGGTGTGAGAAATTGGACAATTCAAGTTCAACGGCAGTTCGTTCCTAATTGGAGTGGTTGGTGTATTCCATACTTCTAGTGATTGGATTTCACTCAAAACTCACCAAATGACTCCTCCCACCATATTATGATGTTGGCCAAGTTTTGGGATCGATCCGAAATCAATAGGTGTGAGAAATTGGACAATTCAATTTCAACGGCAGTTCGTTCCTAATTGGAGTGGTTGGTGTATTCCATACTTCTAGCGATTGGATTTCACTCAAAACTCACCAATTGACTCCTCCCACCATATTATGATGTTGCCCAAGTTTTGGGCTCGATCCGAAATCAATAGGTGTTCCAAATTGGACAATTCAGGTTCAACGGCAGTTCGTTCCTAATTGGAGTGGTTGGTGTATTCCATACTTCTAGCGATTGCATTTCACTCAAAACTCACCAATTGACTCCTCCCACCATATTATGATGTTGCCCAAGTTTTGTGCTCGATCCTAAATCAATAGGTGTAAGAAATTGGACAATTCAAGTTCAACGGCAGTTCGTTCCTAATTGGAGTGGTTGGTGTATTCCATACTTGTAGCGATTGGATTTCACGCAAAACTCACCAAATGACTCCTCCCACCATATTATCATGTTGCACAACTTTTGGTTTCGATCGGAAATCAATAGGTGTGAGAAATTGGACAATTCAAGTTCAACGGCAGTTCGTTCCTAATTGGAGTGGTTGGTGTATTCCATACTTGTAGCGATTGGATTTCACGCAAAACTCACCAAATGACTCCTCCCACCATATTATCATGTTGCACAACTTTTGGTTTCGATCGGAAATCAATAGGTGTGAGAAATTGGACAATTCAAGTTCAACGGCAGTTCGTTCCTAATTGGAGTGGTTGGTGTATTCCATACTTCTAGTGATTGGATTTCACTCAAAACTCACCAAATGACTCCTCCCACCATATTATGATGTTGGCCAAGTTTTGGGATCGATCCGAAATCAATAGGTGTGAGAAATTGGACAATTCAATTTCAACGGCAGTTCGTTCCTAATTGGAGTGGTTGGTGTATTCCATACTTCTAGCGATTGGATTTCACTCAAAACTCACCAATTGACTCCTCCCACCATATTATGATGTTGCCCAAGTTTTGGGCTCGATCCGAAATCAATAGGTGTTCCAAATTGGACAATTCAGGTTCAACGGCAGTTCGTTCCTAATTGGAGTGGTTGGTGTATTCCATACTTCTAGCGATTGGATTTCACTCAAAACTCACCAAATGAATCCTCCCACCATATTATGATGTTGCCCAAGTTTTGTCCTCGATCGTAAATCAATGGGTGTGAGAAATTGGACAATTCAAGTTCAACGGCAGTTCGTTCCTAATTGGAGTGGTTGGTGTATTCCATACTTCTAGCGATTGGATTTCACTCAAAACTCACCAAATGACTCCTCCACCATATTATGGTGTTGCCCAAGTTTAGGGCTCGATCCGAAATCAATAGGTGTGAGAAATTGGACAATTCAAGTTCAACGACAGTTCGTTCCTAATTGGAGTGGTTGGTGTATTCCATACTTCTAACGATGGATTTCACTCAAAACTCACCAATTGACTCCTCCCACCATATTATGATGTTGCCCAAGTTTTGGGCTCGATCCGAAATCAATAGGTGTTCCAAATTGGACAATTCAAGTTCAACGGCAGTTCGTTCCTAATTGCAGTGGTTGGTGTATTCCATACTTCTAACGATTGGATTTCACTCAAAACTCACCAAATGACTCCTCCAACCATATTATGATGTTGCCCATGTTTTGGGCTCGTTCCGAAATCAATAGGTGTGAGAAATTGGACAATTCAAGTTCAACGGCAGTTCGTTCCTAATTGGAGTGGTTGGTGTATTCCATACTTCTAACGATGGATTTCACTCAAAACTCACCAATTGACTCCTCCCACCATATTATGATGTTGCCCAAGTTTTGGGCTCGATCCGAAATCAATAGGTGTTCCAAATTGGACAATTCAAGTTCAACGGCAGTTCGTTCCTAATTGCAGTGGTTGGTGTATTCCATACTTCTAGCGATTGGATTTCCCTCAAAACTCACCAATTGACTCCTCCCACCATATTATGATGTTGCCCAAGTTTTGTCCTCGATCGTAAATCAATGGGTGTGAGAAATTGGACAATTCAAGTTCAACGGCAGTTCGTTCCTAATTGGAGTGGTTGGTGTATTCCATACTTCTAACGATGGATTTCACACAAAACTCACCAAATGACTTCTCCCACCATATTATGTTGTTGCCCAAGTTTTGGGCTAGATCCGAAATCAATAGGTGTTCCAAATTGGACAATCCAAATTCAACGGCTGTTCGTTCCTAATTGGAGTGGTTGGTTTATTCCACACTTCTAGCGATTGGATTTCACTCAAAACTAACCAAACGACTCCTCCCACCATATTATGATGTTGCCCAAATTTTGGGCTTGATCCGAAATCAATAGGTGTGAGAAATTGGACAATTCAAGTTCAACGGCAGTTCGTTCCTAATTGGAGTGGTTGGTGTATTCCATAATTCTAGCGATTGGATTTCACTCAAAACTCACCAAATGACTCCTCCCACCATATTATGGTGTTGCCCCAGTTTGGGGCTCGATCCGAAATCAATAGGTGTGAGAAGTTGGACAATTCATGTTCAACGGTAGTTCGTTCCTAATTGGAGTGGTTGGTGTATTCCATACTTCTAGTGATTGGATTTCACTCAAAACTCACCAAATGACTCCTCCCACCATATTATGATGTTGCCCAAGTTTTGGGCTCGATCCGAAATCAATAGGTCTTCCAAATTTGACAATTAGAGTTCAACGGCAGTTCGTTCCTAATTGGAGTGGTTGGTGTATTCCATACTTCTAGCGATTGGATTTCACTCAAAACTAACCAAATGACTCCTCCCACCATATTGTTATGTTGCCCAAGTTTTGGGCTCGATCCGAAATCAATAGGTGTGAGAAATTGGACAATTCAATTTGAACGGCAGTTCGTTCCTAATTGGAGTGGTTGGTGTATTCCATACTTCTAGCGATTGGATTTCACCCAAAACTCACCAATTGACTCCTCCCACCATATTATGATGTTGCCCAAGTTTTGGGCTCGATCCGAAATGAATAGGTGTGAGAAATTGGACAATTCAAGTTCAACGGCAGTTCGTTCCTAATTGGAGTGGTTGGTGTATTCCATACTTCTAGCGATTGGATTTCACTCAAAACTCACCAAATGACTCCTCCCACCATATTATGTTGTTGCCAAAGTTTTGAGTTCGATCCGAAATCAATAGGTGTGAGAAATTGGACAATTCAAGTGCATTGGCAGTTCGTTCCTAATTGGAGTGGTTGGTGTATTCCATACTTCTAGCGATTGGATTTCACTAAAAACTCACCAAATGACTCCTCCCACCATATTATGATGTTGCCCAAGTTTTGGGCTCGATCCGAAATCAATAGGTGTTCCAAATTGGACAATTCAAGTTCAACGGCAGTTCGTTCCTAATTGGAGTGGTTGGTGTATTCCATACTTCTAGCGATTGGATTTCACTCAAAACTCACCAAATGACTCCTCCCACCATATTATGATGTTGCCCAAGTTTGGGGCTCGACCCGAAATCAATAGGTGTCAGAAATTGGACAATTCAAGTTCAACGGCCGTTCGTTCCTAATTGGAGTGGTTGGTGTCTTCCATACTTCTAGCAAACGGATTTCACTCAAAACTCTCCAAATGACTCCTCCCAACATATTATGATGTTGCCCAAGTTTTGGGCTCGATCCGAAATCAATAGGTGTTCCAAATTGGACAATTCAAGTTCAACGGCAGTTCGTTCCTAATTGGTGGTGTCTTCCATACTTCTAGCGATTGGATTTCACTCAAAACTCACCAAATGACTCCTCCCACCATATTATGATGGTTCCCAAGTTTTGGGCTCGATCCGAAATCAATAGGTGTTCCAAATTGGACAATTCAAGTTCAACGGCAGTTCGTTCCTAATTGGAGTGGTTGGTGTATTCCATACTTCTAGCGATTGGATTTCACTCAAAACTCATCAAATGACTACTCCCACCATATTATGATGTTGCCCAACTTTTGGGAATAGGTGTTCCAAATTGGACATTTCAAGTTCGACGGTAGTTCGTTCCTAATTGGAGTGGTTGGTGTATTCCATACTTGTAGCGATTGGATTTCACGCAAAACTCACCAAATGACTCCTCCCACCATATTATGATGTTGCCCAAGTTTGGGGCTCGATCCGAAATCAATAGGTGTTCCAAATTGGACAATTCAAGTTCAACGGCAGTTCGTTTCTAATTGGAGTGGTTGGTGTATTCCATACTTCTAGCGATTGGATTTCACTCAAAACTCACCAAAAGACTCCTCCCACCGTATTATGATGTTGCCCAAGTTTTGGGCTCGATCCGAAATCAATAGGTGTGGGAAATTGGACAATTCAAGTTCAACGGCAGTTCGTTCCTAATTGGAGTGGTTGGTGTATTCCATACTTCTAGCGATTGGATTTCACTCAAAACTTACCAAATCACTCCTCCCACCATATTATGATGTTGCCCAAGTTTTGGGCTCGATTCGAAATCGATAGTCGTTCCAAACTGGACAATTCAGGTTCAACGGCAGTTCGTTCCTAATTGGAGTGGTTGGTGTATTCCATACTTCTAGCGATTGGATTTCACTCAAAACTCACCAAATGACTCCTCCCACCATATTATGATGTTGCCCAAGTTTGGGGTTCGATCCGAAATCAATAGGTTCGGGAAATTGGACAATTCAAGTTCAACGGCAGTTCGTTCCTAATTGGAGTGGTTGGTGTATTCCATACTTCTAGCGATTGGATTTCAGTCAAAACTCACCAAATGACTCCTCCCACCATATTATGATGTTGCCCAAGTTTTGGGCTCGATCCGAAATCAATAGGTGTGAGAAATTGGACAATTCAAGTTCAACGGCAGTTCGTTCCCAATCGGAGTGGTTGGTGTATTCCATACTTCTAGCGATTGGATTTCACTCAAAACTCACCAAATGACTCCTCCCACCATATTATGATGTTGCACAAGTTTGGGGTTTCGTCCGAAATCAATAGGTGTTCCAAATTGGACAAATCAAGTTCAACGGCAGTTCGTTCCTAATTGGAGTGGTTGGTGTATTCCATACTTCTAACGATTGGACTTCATTCAAAACTCACCAAATGACTCCTCCTACGATATTATGATGTTTCCCAAGTTTTGGGCTCGATCCGAAATCGATAGGCGTTCCAAATTGGACAATTCAAGTTCAACGGCAGTTCGTTCCTAATTGGAGTGGTTGGTGTATTCCATACTTCTAGCGATTGGATTTCACTCAAAACTCACCAAATGACTCCTCCCACCATATTATGATGTTGCCCAAGTTTGGGGCTCGATACGAAATCAATAGGTGTGAGAAATTGGACAATTCAAGTTCAACGGCAGTTCGTTCCTAATTCGAGTGGTTTGTGTATTCCATACTTCTAGCGATTGGATTACACTCAAAACTCATCAAATGACTCCTCCCACCATATTATGATATTGCCCAAGTTTTGGGCTCGATCCGAACTCAATAGGTGTGAGAAATTGGACTATTCAAGTTCAACAGCAGTTCGTTCCTAATTGTGGTGGTTGGTGTATTCCATACTTTTAGCGATTGGATTTCACTCGAAACTCACCAAATGACTCCTCCCACCATATTATGATGTTGCCCAAGTTTGGGGTTCGATCCGAAATCAATAGGTGCGGGAAATTGGACAATTCAAGTTCAACGGCAGTTCGTTCCTAATTGGAGTGGTTGGTGTATTCCATACTTCTAGCGATTGGATTTCACTCAAAACTCACCAAATGACTCCTCCCACCATATTATGATGTTGCCCAAGTTTGGGGTTCGATCCGAAATCAATAGGTTCGGGAAATTGGACAATTCAAGTTCAACGGCAGTTCGTTCCTAATTGGAGTGGTTGGTGTATTCCATACTTCTAGCGATTGGATTTCAGTCAAAACTCACCAAATGACTCCTCCCACCATATTATGATGTTGCCCAAGTTTTGGGCTCGATCCGAAATCAATAGGTGTGCGAAATTGGACAATTCAAGTTCCACGGCAGTTCGTTCCTAATTGGAGTGGTTGGTGTATTCCATACTTCTAGCGATTGGATTTCACTCAAAACTCACCAGATGACTCCTCCCACCATATTATGATGTTGCCCAAGTTTTGGGCTCGATCCGAAATCAATAGGTGTGAGAAATTGGACAATTCAAGTTCAACGGCAGTTCGTTCCTAGTTGGAGTGGTTGGTGTATTGCATACTTCTAGCGATTGGATTTCACTCAAAACTCACCAAATGACTCCTCCCACCATATTATGATCTTGCCCAAGTTTTGGGCTTGATCCGAAATCAATAGGTGTGAGAAATTGGACAATTCAAGTTCAACGGCAGTTCGTTCCTAATTGGAGTGGTTGGTGTATTCCATACTTCTAGCAATTGGATTTCACTCAAAACTCACCAAATGACTCCTCCCACCATATTATGATGTTGCCCAAGGTTGGGGTTCGATCCGAAATCAATAGGTGCTGGAAATTGGACAATTCAAGTTCAACGGCAGTTCGTTCCTAATTGGAGTGGTTTGAGTATTCCATACTTCTAGCGATTGGATTTCACTCAAAACTCACCAAATGACTCCTCCCACCATATTATGATCTTGAACAAGTTTTGGGCTCGATCCGAAATCAATAGGTGTTCCAAATTGGACAATTCAAGTTCAACGGCAGTTCGTTCCTAATTGGAGTGGTTGGTGTATTCCATACTTCTAGCGATTGGATTTCACTCAAAACTCACCAAATGACTCCTCCCACCATATTATGATGTTGCCCAAGTTTGGGGTTCGATCCAAAATCAATAGGTGTGAGAAATTGGACAGTTGAAGTTCAACGGCAGTTCGTTCCTAATTGGAGTGGTTGGAGTATTCCATACTTCTAGCGATTGGATTTCACTCAAAACTCACCAAATGACTCCTCCCACCATATTATGATCTTGACCAAGTTTTGGGCTCGATCCGAAATCAATAGGTGTTCCAAATTGGACAATTCAAGTTCAACGGCAGTTCGTTCCTAATTGGAGTGGTTGGTGTATTCCATACTTCTAGCGATTGGATTTCACTCAAAACTCAACAAATGACTCCTCGCACCATATTATGATGGTGCCCAAGTTTGGGGCTCGATCCGAAATCAATAGGTGTGAGAAATTGGACAATGCAAGTTCAACGGCAGTTCGTTCCAAGTTGAAGTGGTTGGTGTATTCCATACTTCTAGCGATTGGATTTCCCTCAAAACTCACCAAAGGACTCCTCCCATCATATTATGATGTTACCCAAGTTTTGGGCTCGATCCGAAATCAATAGGTGTTCGAAATTAGCGATTGGATTTCACTCAAAACTCACCAAATGACTCCTCCCACCATATTATGATGTTGCCCAAGTTTTGGGCTCGATCCGAAATCAATAGGTGTCAGAAATTGGTCAATTCAATTTCAACGACAGTTCGTTCCTAATTGGAGTGGTTGGTGTATTCCATGCTTCTAGCTATTGGATTTCACTCAAAACTCACCAAATGACTCCTCCCACCACATTATGATGTTGCCCAAGTTTGGGGCTCGATCCGAAATCGATAGGTGTTCCGAATTGGACAATTCAAGTTCAACGGCAGTTCGTTCCTAATTGGAGTGGTTGGTGTATTGCATACTTCTAGCGATTGGATTTCACTCAAAACTCACCAAATGACTCCTCCCACCATATTATGATGTTGCCCAAGTTTTGGGCTCGATCCGAAATCAATAGGTGTGAGAAAATGGACAATTCAAGTTCAACGGCAGTTCGTTCCTAATTGGAGTGGTTGGTGTATTCCACAATTCAAGCGATTGGATTTCACTCAAAACTCACCAAAGGACTCCTCCCACCATATTATGATGTTGCACAAGTTTGGAGCTCGATCCGAAATCAATAGGTGTGAGAAATTGGACAATACAAGTTTAACGGCAGTTCGTTCCTAATTGGAGTGGTTGGTGTATTCCATACTTCTAGCGATTGGATTTCACTCAAAACACACCAAAGGACTCATCCCACCATTTTATGATGTTGCCCAAGTTTGGGGCCCGATCCGAAATCAATAGGTGTTCGAAATTAGACAATTCAAGTTCAACGGCAGTTCGTTCCTAATTGGAGTGGTTGGTGTATTCCATACTTTAAGCGATTGGATTTCACTCAAAACTCACCAAAGGACTCCTCCCACCATATTATGATGTTGCCCAAGTTTTGGGCTCGATCCGAAATCAGTAGGTGTGAGAAATTGGACAATTCAATTTCAACGACAGTTCGTTCCAAATCGGAGTAGTTGTTGTATTCCATACTTCTAGCGATTGGATTTCACTCAGAACTCACCAAATGACTCCTCCCACCATATTATGATGTTGCCCAAGTTTTGGGCTCGATCGGAAATCAATAGGTGTGAGAAACTGGACAATTCAAGTTCAACGGAAGTTCGTTCCTAATCGGAGTGGTTGGTATATTCCATACTTCTAGCGATTGGATTTCACTCAAAACTCACCAAATGACTCCTCCCACCATATTATGATGTTGCCCAAGTTTTGGGATCGATCCGAAATCAATAGGTGTGACAAATTGGACAATTCAAGTTCAACGGAAGTTCGTTCCTAGTTGGAGTGGTTGGTGTATTCCATACTTCTAGCGATTGGATTTCACTCAAAACTCACCAAATGACTCCTCCCTCCATATTGTCATGTAGTCAAAAGTTTGGGGCTCGATCCAAAATCAATAGGTGTGAGAAATTGGACAATTGAAGTTCAACGGCAGTTCGTTCCTAATTGGAGTGGTTGGTGCATTCCATACTTCTAGCGATTCGATTTCACTCAAAACTCACCATATGACTCCTCCCACCATATTATGATGTTGCACAAGTTTGGTGTTCGATCCCAAATCAGTAGGTGTTTGAAATTGGACAATTCAAGTTCAACGGTAGTTCGTTCCTAATGGGAGTGGATGGTGTATTCCATACTTCTAGCGATCGGATTTCACTCAAAACTCACCAAATGACTCCTCCCACCATATTATGATGTTGCCCAAGTTTTGGGATCGATCCGAAATCAATAGGTGTGAGAAATTGGACAATTCACGTTCAACGGCAATTCGTTCCTAATTGGAGTGGTTTGTGTATTCCAAACTTCTAGCGATTGGATTTCACTCAAAACTCACCAAATGACTCCTCCCACCATATTATGATGTTGCCCAAGTTTTGGGCTCGATCCGAAATCAAAGGGTGTGAGAAATTGGACAATTGAAGTTCAACGGAAGTTCGTTCCTAATCGGTGTGGTTTGTGTATTCCATACTTCTAGCGATTGGATTTCACTCAAAACACACCAAATGACTCCTCCCACCATATTATGATGTCGCCCAAGTTTTGGACTCAATCCGAAATCAATAGGTGTGAGAAATTGGACAATTCAAGTTCAACGGCAGTTCTTTCCTAATTGGAGTGGTTGGTGTATTCCATACTTCTAGCGATTGGATTTCACTAAAAACTCACCAAATGACTCCACCCACCATATTATGATGTTGCCCAAGTTTTGGGATCGATCCGAAATCAATAGGTCTTCCAAATTGGACAATTCAAGTTCAACGGCAGTTCGTTCCAAATTGGAGTGGTTGGTGTATTCCATACTTCTAGCGATTGGATTTCACTCAAAGCTCACCAAATGACTCCGCCCACCATATTATCATGTTGCCCAAGTTTGGGGCTCGATCCGAAATCAATAGGTGTGAGAATTTGGACAATTCAAGTTCAACGGCAGTTCGTTCCTAATTGGAGTGGTTGGTGTATTCCATACTTCTAGCGATTGGATTTCCCTCAAAACTCACCAAACGACTCCTCCCACCATATTATGTTGTTGCCCAAGTTTTGGGCTCGATCCGAAATCAATAGCTGTGAGAAATTGGTCAATTCAATTTCAACGACAGTTCGTTCCTAATCGGAGTAGTTGTTGTATTCCA